>NW_026712508.1:0-50000 GCF_022539665.2 Daphnia carinata
GGATTTTTCAGCGAACGCTTGCACCTGCATTTCTTCCTCTAGACAAAATAGAGGATGTAAACACAATTAAAAAGCGAAGAGAAGAGAGAAACAGGAGGAGACAGGAAAGGTTAATCGAGTTAAACGACTCTAGTGAAGTTCTGAACCTCCAAAATAATGAGACAAAAGCGCAAATAACAGACAGCGTTCGTTCGTTATTAAATATAGAGAATCGACAATACATTGAAGGACAAGCAATAAAACACGAATCGCAATTAGCTAATGAGGTTCGCCAGTTATATTGTAAAATCACTTCATTACAACGAAATCAAGCCATGATTTTGGCACAAATAAATGGACTACTCGCTGGCCGTGCGTTGAATTTAGATGCATGTAGTAGAATTAGCGGAAACGGTAAAAACCCGGGTTTACAGAAATGTGAAACTGTGCAAATTAAAATAACAGCCGTACAAACAAAATGCGGTTACCAACCATTTTTTCAAACGGATCCGAATACCAATTTCACCGTTGGAAAGGATGCTTGGTCTCTACACCCATTTCAAGAATGATTTTGGAATGGTCAATATTTCAATTTAAATGACAAAACCTATACTTGGATAAATGGTGAATGGAAAATCCAGGAGCCATCTATCCATGTTTTCAAATTAAAATTAATTAAAGCATTTGAAGAATTACCTTTGAAAAGTTACGATTATTTGCCCCAGCATCATTCAATGTTCGAGGCAAATAACGTAGAACAATTAAATGTGTTAACCGAATTAATCAGTAGAATCCAACAGTCTAACACTAACTCATTTTCTGGATTAGTTTTAGATAATAAAGCCCAGGTAAATTTCTGGGACATGACAAATTGGATTTCCATATTTAAGTATGGAATATTTAGCGTTATGTGTAATCGCTGTAACAACTCTAATAGCATACATTTGTATCGCTTTTATTCCATTTACTGCAATTTTGAATTTTTGTAAACAAAATGAAAAACCAACAAGAAATCAAAATGCTGAAATTCCAATGTTAACACGTATAACTTGTAGCAATGTACATAATGATACGCAAATAATCCCAGGCAAAGGACTCTGTTGGAACGACGGATGTCTAGTTGCACCCCAAAAGTAAAACTCTTGTAATGACAACCGAAATCGAAACTATTGATCATGTCTCTATAAGATAGAAATGTTGTTGAATCAATGTAACTAACACACCTACCTTTCATCCAACCCTGTCCAAACCCCCCAAAAAAAAATAAAAATAAAAAAAAAATTTCGATGGTATCCAACCTTGGAAGAAGTGTATTTTAGCGAAAATACAAGTAACTCGTCAGCAAGGGGTCGGTGTCCACCAAAAGTTGTCGGAGAACACGGTGGACGTTCCGCATCGCTATTTGATCACCAACTTCCTCTTGAAACTGTTCAGCCAAGAAAAGAGACGAACGGCAGTTTCGATAGAAAATATCTTCACCAGACTCCAACCACCAGAGGAGCCGAGCAAACCGAATCGGAAAAATGTCGCGATAGCGAGCGTAACCTGGGAAACGACTACGGAAGAAAAAGAAAATTGAAAGAAACACCAAGAGGAAAATGCCTTACGACTTACGAATAATATCGGTCGGTTTGACAGACACGCTGGAACCCAAAATCGAAAGGAATACCATTCTCAACAACCAAGGATGGCCAGTACAAAGCGAAGAAAAGATTACGATCAAACGGATGAAATCTTCGGAAGTGAAGATCAGGACGTTGATACGCCACGACGTCAAACATCCACAAAGCAGTATCCACGGCCGAACGACACCACACACATGTAATTGAACTCTATCTTGCACGAATGAACTCGACGAAAGTCAAGAAAAGAATGAAATACGCTGAAACAAGTAACAACTATAATAAAGCATATCGAAAAAAAAACCTACCTACCTATCCATTAACCAATTCTCATACTAATAAAAAAATATATATATTATAAGCAAGTTCAAACTCTTCGGTGAAGGTTAAAGGGGCATAAGAAAATATATATATAAAAAAAAATGTTAGACCTATCTATCTCGTTATAATCTTTTTCCACATGAATAAAACATATTCTCTGACTTAGTAACCCCGGAAGAAACTTCTTTAAAAGTGGGAGGTATGTGATGAGGGCACATCCTGAAGAAGCTGCCAATCAGCAAGACTCGCTAATAATCGGATACCAAGCCTTGGGCGATCGTCACCGCAATCCGGTATCGGTCAGCTTCTCAACGCCACGTCGCCATCACGTGATAAGCTGGTATCGGTCAGCTCTACACGCAATCACTCCGTCTTCACGTGATAACTTCTAGGAGGTCACCACTGACGTCAAGAACGACCGGAATAACATATATATAAGGCGAGACTCGCAAGGGTCTCAAGAGAGTCATTTTCACGTCTTTGTGTTTAGTCTAAAGTAGTCTTTAAAATACAATTAGTAATTGGTGATTGGAGTTGTGATTCATTTAAAGACCTAACATTACACTTCCACAAATAAAAACAATTCTTTTTCACAGTAAATATCCATCTACACCAAATTGGGAGAACTTTAAAAAGGCAGCACTAGAAGCAGAAATTATAGCATACAGTACTCAGGCGTTAGAACCTAAATCTATATTTAAAATCGAAACACAAAAACCAATAAGAGATGTAGAATCAGAATTAGATGAGCTAAAAAATAACCTAATGAAACTAAATTTAGCAGGTACAAAACCGTTAGTGGAACAAGAATCGTCAGTAAATAGTGTCGACACGTACCGACAAGGTAGAGACACGACCAGAAATAGTAGCATTAAATGGAAAGACAGGCAGCCGTCTAGAGATAGCTCATATAATAGAAATCGCCAAGATCGTTCATACAAACAAGATAGGGATAGATACGACGATAGAAATCGTTCAAGATCGACAAGCCGCGGAAGATTCCGTGAATCCGAGAATAGGCAAAGAGACAGAAGTAGCTCGAGAACTAGATCGAATAACGAAAGACCGAGATCCAAAAGCCCACACGCATCTCGTGACACGCATAAACGAAGATCAAACAGTCAAAGTAGAGACGACGCGATAATCTGTCACAGATGCCACAACAAAGGACATATCGCAAAAGACTGTCGGACCAAAAACCCGAAAAGGTTTCAGGAAAAAGCGGAATAGAACAAGCAAATCAAACATGTAGATTAATTAGAATTCCCGTAGAATATAGTACACAGAAATCCCAAGCCCTAATAGACACTGGTGCAGCAGCCAGTATAATGTCATCAGAAAAAGTTTCCCTTCTAGCAGTAATCATTCGTATCAGCATCAGGGAATGAAATGTACCCATTAGGATATTTCACACTTAGCATAAAACTAGCACCAAATTGTATTTTGCAACATGACTTTTTCATGTTACCAGAAGCTCAGGAAGGTTGTACATTGGGTTTAGACTTTTTTCATCAATATAAAACTAAGATAGACGTAGCTAATCACCTACTAACAATAGTAGCTAACGGAATAGAGACTAGCATTAGTTTTAGAAAGTTAGCCACTCCGATCTATAATATCCAACAAAATTCGAAGATAACGTTTGAATTGTGTGATGAGGGCACATCTTGAAGAAGCTGCCAATTAGCAAGACTCGCTAATGACCAGATACCAAGCCTTGGGCGATCTTCACCACAATCCGGTATCGGTCAGCTTCTTAACAACACGTCGCCATCACGTGATAAACTGGTATCGGTCAGCATCATCTCCACACCATCATCACTCCGTCTTCACGTGATGACTTCTAGAAGGTCACCTTTGACGTCAAGAGTGACCTGGTTAATATCTATATAAGGCGAGACTCGTAGAGCCTCGCCAGGGAGTTTACACTGTTATTATGTCCGTGTGATTAGTCATATGAAGTCTTGTGAAATACACTTAGTATCTAGTGATCGAGTTTTGATTCATTTAAAACCACAATATTACAATTGTCACACTTAGATGTGAAGGACAGAGTCAAAATTAGTCAAGTTTTAAACAGTCATAGAGATGTATTTGCATCTAAATTAATAGAATTAGGTAGAACTAGTGTATTTAAACATAGAATAAAAGGAAATCCCAAATTGAGAGGTGCATATAGAATGCCCCAAGCAATCAAACCGATAGCAAGGCAACAAATCGAAGAAATGCTCAAGTACAATATCATAAGGGAAAGCCACAGTGCTTTCAGAGCATCAATCGTTATGGTTAAGAAAAAATATGAAATGAAAAAAGGTGAATTGAGACTATGCGTTGACTATAGAGATCTAAATGCGGTAACAATAAAGGATCGGTACCCTCTACCAAGAATTGAGGACTGTGATGAGGACATATACCGAAGAACGCCACCAATTAGTTAGCTTAGCTAATTAATAGATTCCAGCCTTGGATGATCCCACGGCGAACTGGTATCAGACAGTCCTTCATCCTCACGGAGTCTTCCCACGCCAAACCAGTATCAGGCAGCTCTTCACCCCTACGATCACTTCGTCTTCACGTGATCATCTCTCGGAGGTCACCATTGACGTCAAGAGTGACCTCATAATAACTGATAAAAGCTGTGACTAAAGGGGGGCTCGGGGTCTGTGTTTAGTGTGTTAAGAGCGTATTAAGTGTCCGTGTTAGAGAGCTTAGCGAGTGTGTTAGAGTTCTTAGAAAATCTATTATTGTATCTACGTCTGTGTGATTAGTCTGTTTTAGTCTTGATAAATACACTTAGAATCTAGTGAATTGAGTCGCGAGTTATTCAGAAACCCAACGTTACATTTGGTGAACGTGCCAGTGTTGAACTTAGTTCGACTGTGACCAACCCAGACTCCTGCCCAGCGGCTCAACTAGCGGACCGAAAGGCCTACCGCATAACATTGCAGACGATCGGCAATCGTCTTGAACTCCCCGCGCAGAGGGTAAGTTGTTTCAATGTCAACTGAAGATTTAACTGTAGACAAATATACGCCATCCGCCCCGACATGAGCAGATAGTAGAAGTAAAGGAACGTCCTAGAAGGCGTAGTGTAGTTGACTCTAAGCGTACGACGCCAAGAGTATATCCTAATTTAGATAAAGAACAGAAAAATGAGATAGCAGAAGTCCGAATTGTTCCTTTTAAAAGAACTAGAAGTGCGGGAGATAGCCCGAGAGAAAGTGACGAAGAAAAACAATTAGTAAGGTATAATTCAAAAGAAAATTTGCCTAGCAGAAAGAGAAACAAACTGTTAGAGGAGAGAGATTTTCTGAAAACCGCATTGATAGGAATCCACGAAGCAATAAATAAATGTAAATTAGAATTAGAAACAACTAAAGATAAGGCAACCACTAAACAGCTGAAAACACGTTTGAAAGAATAAGACTTAGAATACAAGTTGATTTCTGAAAAACTAATTGCAGCTGAAGCTAAAATCCAAGAACTTGAAAGTCAAGGTTTAGTTTTATTACAGACAGCTACAATCCAGCAACATGCAATAGAATATCAAGCCAGTAATTTGACCCAGCAATTAGAACAAACTCAGGAGGAGAAAACGAATTTAATATCCACGCTTGTTAAGAAGACACAGGACGTGCAAACCTTAGAAACAACGATACGCAAAGTTGAGTCCGAGCATACATCGGTAAGGACGAAGCTAGTTAAAGACAAGTCTAAACTCCAACAGGAGGTAGAAAAGCTAAAACAGAGGGAAGCTCAACTTCTCCAAGAAGGAACCGTTCTTTTGAACAAGTATAGCATTACTCAAGCCGAACTAGAAAAGTTACAATCAGACCACAAAACTCTTGAGGCAAAAAGCTTAGACCAAGAAAACGAAATTCAGATTCTACAAACAGAACAGAAAAAGCTAATCTTAAACGTAGCGGACAAAGAAAACGAAATATCCCAACTAAAGGAATTTATTAACGAAAGACAAATAAGGCTACATCTACATCAGCAAGAACAATTAGATTATACGACTAAAATTGCTACAATTCAGTCAGAAAACAATCAACTTAAGCACAATTTGAACATTAGCCAGATTAACGAAACAACCTTACACGACAACCAAACTAAGCAAATAATAGAAATATCAACATTACAGACAGCTAATCAATCGTTAGAAGACAAATTTAGAAGGCTACAACAAACAATCGCGGGAGCCGCAAGCACAAACGAGTTAGAGATAGCACAACACACCTTAGCCATACAGAATAGAAAGATTGTGTCCTTAGAAAACGAATTAACGGAGCTGGGACAAGCGCTCCAGTTAGCGAGCCAAGCAGCGGAGCGAGCAGCTAAGCTGGATACCGAAAACAATTATCTTAGAGGAAACATAGAACAACTAAATAGAAACAACCAGACACTATTAGAACAACTAGCACAACCAGCTAACACAATTGACACAACTAACGAAGCACCTAGAATGGCAGCCAACGATGATATACGAGCATTAGCAGTAGCCATTACGCGTAGAGACGAAACACAGAACATCCCTATTTATAGTGGCAACGTGAATGATCAACCAATAGGGGTATGGTTGAGAGATGCGGAGGCGATAGCAACGATTCACGAATGGCCTAGGGAATCCACCAAAAAGATTTTAGCCACAAGGTTAAAGGGAACAGCATTGCAGTGGCATATCGATAGGCTACGAGTAGCACCGAGAGAATCTTATACCGACTGGCGGAATGCATTAAAAGATCATTTTAAACACCCAGCAGATAGAGCAAAACAGAAGTCCAAGTTATTAACGGTAAAACAATCCCCTAACCAACCAGTTAGGCATTTTATAGACAAAATAACGCAGGCTTATAACGCAATCTATAAAGAAGGAGACGAAGAGCAATTTCAAAGTGCGGAACTCACAGCTCTTAAAGACGACACTCTGATTAAAATGCTATTAGATGGACTACTTCCACCAATTAAAACAATTCTTTTCCACAATAAGTACCCAACCACCGCAAATTGGCAAAATTTTAAGCAAGCTGCTCTGGAGGCTGAGGAAATTGCTTATAACACACAAGCACTAGAAGTTAAACCAGTTTTCAAATTAGATATATTAAAACCAACTAGAGACATAGAAGCCGAATTAAGCCAGACAAAGTTGGAATTAGAAAATCTAAAGAATAATCTAACTAAATTGAATCTGTCAGGTACAACATCGAAAACAGGACAAGAACGATCTTTAAGCAATATTGACACTTACAAGCAAGGTAGGGACCCGTCAAGATATAATAACGTAAAGTGGGAAGATAGACAGAGATCGAGGGATAATTCGTATAGTAGAGACCGTAGAGATCACTCTTACAACCGAAACAGATCGTACTGTAACGAGCCCACAGGCTATCCGAAGACAGCCACACCCTCAACATCCCTCAAGCGTTTCACAAGTGAAAGTGAACGTGTCCCCTCCCATTTTACCTTCATTTTGTATGTGTGTTAGTAGTATAAATACTGCATGATTGTAACATGTAATTCGGACTTGTTACGACAATCCACTGCAATACACGAGGTTTGAAACTTTACAATTGGAGGTCCCAACGAGACTCACACTTGTTGTCCAGTACAAAGTTTCTACCCGTACCTTATTTCAGTGATTGTGCTCTACACTTCCCCGACGAGTCTCCAACAACTCTACCAGACCAAGGAACACCATCAAAGGTAAGCGAATGCCGCTTGATCATATTGTATCATAGACTACTCGTAAGGAGAATACTTTGTATCCGAACATTGCTGACGAACTATCTCCACCGTTGTACCCCGTATTTCCCGAGCCAGACACAACCAACCAAAATCCCAACTACCCTCGAGAGAAATTTTTAGACCACTGGGAAACTCTTGTGGACTTAGAATTTGAACAAGAAGTAGAACAAAACAAAACCTATCAGACTACCACGACAAAAGCAAAAATCCAACAAATAGAATCCAAAAAACAAGAAGTTATTAAAGAGACCCACAACGCATTACAATTATATTCATATACGTTGTTAGAACCATCGTTGCAAGTACCAAGTGGTATAACAGCAGAAACTATTACAAACACCACAAAGACAGTCAAAAATTACGTAGAATCCCTTGGTGGCAACACCGAAAACCTTGACAGTTTATTACAGCAAATTAGCATTGTACATGGTAAAGAGAAAGAATTCTTATTAGGTACCAGCCGTATTTTACAAAAAGAAGTAGTACTTGCGCAGATTACAGAGAAAAAATGTTCGTCTGAACTCAATTTTGAGTTACAGAGCTTAAGAAAGCAGCTAGAGAGCAACAAGAAAAAGGCAAAGAGTTCCAAATACACCTTAAGTAGCTCCCTTGAACAACTCCAAGAAAGTAACGAAACACTAAAAAACTCCCTTGAAAAAACTGCCAATCGAATAAGCGAATTAGAAACAAGCCTTGAAAGTGCCACAGCAACAGAAAACCAACTACAAAACCTGTTACGAAAAAAAGAAGCCAATATCATAGCAGTTGAGAGAGAAGGGCAAGAAATAATTAGTAAACTTGAAAGTGAAAGAAAACAACTGGTTACGAAGTTAGAAACCGCCGAGCAACAGATAAAAGCAGCTTTAGAAACAAACAAACAACTTCAGACAGAAACAAAAGAAACAAAAGAGATCCTTGAAAAAACCTTAACAGAAAAAATCGCCTTACGAAGAAGTCTGATAGATATTACTACAAAGAATAAAAATCTTGAAACAGAATTACAAAAAATCAACGCACAGACAATAGACCAAGAAGAAAAGATTAAGTATCTGGAGAACAGGATAAGAGAATATAGAAAGCAACAGGTAACATTCGCTGAAACCGAAGACTTAGACAACTCCAACGAACCAGGAGAGATAACGAAATTAGTAAGTGAGATAAACGACCTAACCTCAATAACAGAAGGAGACAAATCCCTTCACTTCGAGTTAGAATCTGAACAAGTTGAAAAACTACAGCAACTCAACAACGACCTACAGAACCAAATCGAGATCCAAAACAACAACCTTCTTCAACTAGAGCGAAAGTACCAAACTCTCAAAAACAAAATCGAAATGGGACTTTCACACAAAGAAGCTTCAAGAATTGACCGCGACACAACAGATACCGATAGCCTTGATACATCCACAACCCAACCAATTGTAAAAGCATTAGGAGAATTATTTTCCAGAGAAGACAAAAAGTCAATTCCAATCTTCAAAGGGAAAAGTACTGATAAACTAATAACAGAATGGCTGAAGGACGCCGAACATGTCGCACGCAACAACGACTGGGACGACAACCAAAAAATACGATTCTTCTCTGACAGACTAAAAGGCGATGCCTTAGAATGGCATGGAAACTGCGTGGAAGAGCAAGGTGACGAATTAAGTTATGACGAATGGAAAACTGCCATTATTGCAAGATTCCAGGATGCATACGACTTAGCAGCACAAAGAAAAAAGTTATCCACGCTAAAACAAAAACCTGAAGAGAAATGCAAAGCCTTTATTTCAAGAATCAACAGTCTCTACGAGTCCATTGAAGGCAAAGAAGAAAAATCTGACCAAAACCAGACCATAGTTGAAGGTCGACTCATAAACACAGTCAAAAGAATGAGAGATTATACCAAAATCAAAATTCTGATGCAAGGCATTTTACCAAAATTCAGAGCAGAGCTCTATTTTCGAATGCCCGAAGACCCTGAAGATTTTGATCAGCTTTGTAAACAACTAATCATATCTGAAGGTATCCTATATAGCAAGGAAACTGCAGAAGACAAGGAAATAAATGCGGTAATAGCAGGGATAACGCATCACGAGAAACAACAAGACAACGAACTTTCACAACAAAAGACAGAAATCGAATTCCTAAAACAAAAAATACGTGAACTGGAAGATACTAATAAAAACCGTGAATTGTCACAGGATACCGATATAACCATAGCAGCCACAGATCAATACGAGCAAAGATCTTCGCGATCAAGTGATCGTTACTCCAGACCACAAAATCCGCGAGTCCGATTTCAAGAGAGACCGAATAGCAGAGGCTCCAGTAGTGACCGAAACTTCAATCGAAACAGAGATAACAGCCCATACCGCACCAACTATACTTCACCAAGAAGAGAAGGTACCCCCACGGGATATAGGCAATCAAATTACCCAACTTACCAGCAAACACCCCAGAGACCCGCATACAACAACAGACCGATACACTACAATCGACCGAACTCCCAACCACATAACAATCATCAAGTGTATCATCAAAACCCAGCCTATACTCATCAATACCCACAGCCACGACGAAATCAGCCAAACACCACTGACAACCTGGGAAATAGAATTATTATCTGCCACAAGTGCAATAAAAGAGGACACATTGCGCGAGAATGTTGGACGGATATGGCACGTATCAACAACCCGAACCACCGTCAAATGCAGTAAACACAATATCCCTACCAAACAACCCTCCAACACAAAATTTAGAAATAGCGATACCCAAACTAATACGTATACCCATTAGACTTTTTGGAAAAGAAATTAAGGCTTTAGTAGACACAGGAGCAGCAGCCAGTTTAGTTTCTGACAGCATATTTTTTAATCTAAAGGAGTATGAAGAACTTAAACATGTTAAAGACTCCCCTTCGCCAATATTTAGAACGGTGTCAGGAGAAATACTAAAATCAAAAGGGAAATATGGATTTTCAATCACCATTAACACCAATCACGTCATTAAGCATGATTTCTTTATTATGAAAAACTTGAACGAAACTTGCATATTAGGATTAGACTTCTTATCGAGCAACAATGTAAAAATTAATACTAAAAACAGGCAGATCAATTACGATCATTCCGGAAAAGAACATAGCTTTGGTAAAAACACACTCCCAGTATATAGCATAACTTTTGGCAAGACAGGTATTAATATTCCACTCCTCCCAGACCGTTCGTCAGATAGTAACTACAACAACGATCTGACAGAAGCAGATTATCGCAGCCTAGAATCTTTCTCCCAATCAGAAATTAACAAGAAATCTAAGCGAATTGGACAAACCCAAGAGAGTGAAACGACTAACATCTCCGACGAGATACGCATTAAAATTGAAAATCTATTGAAGAAACACGAAACTCTATTTGCAGAAAGAGAATCAGATTTGGGTCTAGCAACTGATGTAAAACATTCCATTAACATAGGATACAACGCCCCAATTACTCAACGATTGCGTAGAACACCAGAAGCATTAAAACTAATTGTCAAAACAAAGATTGAAGTAATGGTAAATAACAATATTATTAGAGAAAGTCACAGCCCATTTGCAGCAGCAATTGTAATGGTTCCCAAAAAAGATGGAGAAATGCGTATGTGTATTGATTATAGGGCACTTAACAAAATAACCGTAAAAGACAAATACCCATTACCAAGAATCGACGACACAATTGATGCATTGAGCGGATCAGTTTACTTCTCAACATTGGACTTACTAAGTGGCTACTGGCAGATCGAGATAGAGGAAAGCGACAAGCACAAAACCGCCTTCATCTGCGAACTTGGACAGTGCGAATTTAATAGAATGCCATTTGGACTAACAAATGCACCAAGCACTTTTCAACGAGCAATGAACAACATATTGAAATCAGTATTGTTCAGGTTCGCATTGGTTTACCTGGATGACATCATAGTGTTCAGTAATAATATTGCTGAACATTTGATACATCTAGAAGCAGTGTTTAAACTTCTTAAAGACGCAGGATTAAAATTAAAACTAAAGAAATGCGAATTTTTCAAAGAAGAATTAGACTATTTAGGATATATTGTTTCGAAAAAAGGAATAACACCGAGTACAAAAAAGTTAGAAGCAATCATCAAATACCCAGCTCCCAAAAACGTGAAAGAATTGAGCTCATTTCTAGGTTTGGCTAGCTATTACAGAAAGTTCATCAGGGCTTTTGCTGATAAAGCCCACCCACTGACAGCGCTAACGAGAAAATCAGCCGAGTGGAAATGGGGAGAGGAACAAAGGGACGCCTTTGATTGTATCAAGAACTGTCTCATAACTAGACCTATCCTAGGGTATCCAGATTTCACGCGCGAATTTATCATCTACACAGATGCCTCAGGATACGGTATAGGAGCAGTCTTGGCTCAGATGCAAACTCTACCTCAATCAGCGGATTCAGCGGAGTCCGACGTACAGGAACCCCGTGAATCAGACGGCGCGGAAGTCGTCATAGCGTATAGCTCTAAACATCTGAACGACCGCGAAGCCAAGTGGTCAACCACAGAGAAAGAGGCTTACGCCATCATCCACGCAATTGACGTATTTAGAACGTATCTATACGGACGCAGATTCACCGTATTTACAGACCATAGACCTTTAGAATGGTTAATGAGCAAGACAGAACCCGCAGGAAGATTAGCTAGATGGGCACTAAAAATACAAGAATTCGACATCGTCATTGGGTACCGGCCTGGGAAGTCGCACCAAAATGCAGACACCCTAAGCCGTATTCCCATAGTGCCAATAGCACGAGTAGAAACAAGGGCAATGGAAAGAGGAACTGTCACAAGAGAGCTAGAAAATATTCGAAAAGAAGGTGAAAATCTAAAAGAAAAACTAAGGATTGAAAGATTAAAGAAACAAGAACAGCTGGAGAAAGAAAACGAAAGTATTCAAAAAGAAAACGAAAGTTTTGAGAGGGAAAGTCAAAAGAAGAGCGTAGGTTTCGAAAGAGAAATTGGTAGTGAAAGTAAAAGGTCTGAGAAAGAAGACAGATGGATAGAATTACAGCAAGCAGATAAATATTGTCAAAAACTAATGATGGAAATACAAGAAGATAGTCAGAAAACAGATAGACAAGGAAAATTAGTAGTCCCTGTACCGTTAATCGACGGAATTTTACGAGCAAATCATGATCACATGATGGCAGGGCATTTAGGAATCGAAAAAACAATAGCCAGACTTAGAGAACAATACTTCTTCCCATACATGCGACAAAACGTAACAGAACACATCAAAAATTGCCTTAAATGCGCAAAACGCAAGGCTGTGGGAGGAAGTAAAGCACCATTGCAACCTATGCCCCCAGCCGAAAGGGTGTGGGAAAGACTTGCGATGGATATTGTGGGTCCCGTTCAAGAAAGCGCAAAGGGACATAAGTATATTTTAGTCCTATCAGATTATGCCAGTCGTTTCGTCTTCACGGTTCCAATGAGAGATCAAACTGCCCAAACAATTGCTACAATACTGGTTAATGATATTTATACAAAATATGGATCCCCCGAAGTAGTACTAACAGATCAAGGAACTAATTTCCTGTCGAGCTTAATCCAAGATATTTGCAAATTATTTAAAATCAAACAAATCAGAACAACAGCATACCATCCCCAGACAGACGGATTAGTAGAACGATTTATCAGAACCCTATGTGACATGTTGGCTTGCTACGTAACGGATGAACCAGAAAATTGGGACAAATATCTACCACTTGTCACATTTGCTTACAACACAGCGAAGCAATCAACACTGCAACAAAACCCATTCTTTCTATTCTTCGGGAGACAACCAGTGCTCCCAAACGACATCAAAATAGACAGGCGATACGAAACATACGAGGATACCAGTGTAATGTACTCACACCAATGGAAGAAGGCTCAGCAACTAGCGAAAGAACACCTATTTCGGGCACAGACAAAACAAAAAAGATATTACGACAAAGGAACACAAGCGATCAAATATAACATTGGTGACTTTGTGCTACTGAAAGCTCCACCAACTGCCGGAAAATTCAGATTGCCGGAGAAATAGGACCTGGAGAAATAGGACCCGGAGAATTAGGACCCAATCATCAATCATATTTTGAAGGGTCCTATTTCTCCCTCACAAGGGTCCTATTTCTCCATAGTAATGGTCCTATTTCTCCTTGGGAAATAGCCCTAAAGCCCGCTGTTGTAAAGGAAGAACCTGACGGCTTATGTAGTTTTCCGCACTCCAAACCACGTTATCAATTGCTCGTGTAATCAGTCCATCATAACTTTTTTGTTTGAATTCATATTTATATTTTTTTTGCATGATTACACGCATTATTTATTGCTTTACACAGCTCATGTATAAAAGTTATATTTATTTTTACACAGTGTTTGATTTTTTGCCCTTGACCTTTCGTTAGTGGCGTTTCCAGTCCTAGTATCGCCCTCCCCCCTGGCTGATATCCTTATTCCATGCGAATTCCCGGAGACGAGGGGCATGCTTTCCCCTAAGTACTCCTTAATACACTGATAAATAATAAAAAAAATTATATATATATAATTTAAGACAAGCACATTTTTTAATAAAAAAAATATATGCCGCAAAACCATAAATAGAGATCTACGTGGCAAGAACGAAAATAATGAGTTCCGCTCGGATCATTGAAGGCATGCCAGTGTATTGTTATACAAAACTATCATGGCACGGCTTGTAAATAATGAAACACGAGGCAGCTCATCCATGTCAATATCGGCAATTCATACGATAAGTTTGTTTTTTTCGCTAGTTTATTCAGTTTATGCTTTCCTTTCATTTTTCGTTTTCTTAATGTTGATTTATCCCTTTTCTGTTGTTGTTCCTTTCTCTTTTCTTGTTCTTCGATGCGTTCAACCAACTTCTTTCTCGTTTGTGATGTTGATTTTATTCTCTTTCTTAATTGGTTTATCAAGCTCGCAATCAATTCCACATTTTTTTTAACCTATTGCTCTTAGTATTCTTTTATCTGTTATAATACAGAAAAGTAAAATTAGTTGAAGGTCTATTTTTTTTTTGTCGAAATCAAAGTTTACCTTGGCATCTGTTATTTTTCCTTTGTTTGTTTAGTTTCTTCTTCTCCAACTTATCTAACTTCCGTTTAAGTTGAGTTTTCATTTTATCAGAGTCCTGCTTTTCCCCTGAAATTGGATGGCATATGCTGGCTTGCCTTCCTTAAACAAAAAGATTATAGCACATACATACCTTACTAGCCTTTGTCCGTCCCAGGGACATCCCATCTACGTCCTGGCTGGCCGATCGGGACGTCCTATTCTGACGGCAGATGTACGTCACCAGGATGTCCTAATGTCCGGTTTTAGGGACGTCCACTGGAGGACGTCCTACGGACGTAATTAATTGGAAGTCCTGGTAACGTCCTTATTTGGGAGTACTACGGACGTCCTTAGTTGGACGTCTGCAGGATGGCAAATCCGTACGTTCAGTGAACGTACGTATTGGAACATCCGCGGAATGTCCGGATCGCGGCAGCCAAAGGACGCAAGAAAATTTGTTTAAATTAAAATAAAACCATAAATTTTTGGTAATTGATTTACATTTATTTTTACAAAATACAGACAATTAAACAAAAATTTAGCAGGTAGGTAACATCAAAAGCCTAAAAGGTCCCGCTTCTTCTTCACTGTCGGTGTAAATGAACTTGCCAGTTCTATCACTAGTTTTCGAACTGGCTTTTTTGGAACCAAGCTGTGTAATGGCTACATCGAAATCGCTGTCGACCGAGGTAATTGATGTTTGCGAAGGTGTTCTCACCTGGACGGAAAGAATAAAAAATGGGAAATTGTGATCGGCGTAGAAACTCGAACAGGAAGATGATTTGAAATACCGGTCTCTTCCATCTACTGTTTGTTTCAGTATCAGAGGCAGCCGATTCGGCACTGATGGAAGATAGCGAGCGGAATCAACGACTTTCGCCCCCATTCATGTACGTGCGTTTGTATGGGTTATCTTCCTTTAAATGATTGGGACGACCAACGATTCCATTTTTATCCTGCAACCAAATAAATTCAACGCACACAGATTGAGAACTGTTTCCTTGTCATCGATAATTACGGAAAAGCCAAACCTTTTTCCATTGCGGGGATGTTCGACTGTACGCCTGCTATGAGTTGAATGATTTGTTCAAAGCCTTCTTTTTGGATCGTTTCCCCACGTAAATATACAAGGTCATAGACATTGGAGCCATGATTGGCGTCAGTTCTGCTGGGGTGATAGTTTTTTGTAGATCAGACAGAGACAAAATCGCTGTTGCTTGTGGAAGGTTTGTTCTCGCAATCGAAAATACGATCGTGATAATTTCTCTCTTCGGCTGACCATGTAACACAAATTTCGAACCTACAGCGAAGAACAGTTTTTACTGACAACTCTGCATTTAACGAGATAAAAATAATAAAGTTAATGAGAAGTATGTTCATACCCTCTCTAGGTCTTGTCGTAGCTGTACAAACAATTTCATACGTTCCATATCTTGCTGTTGTTGCTGACTTAATCTTTCCGTTTCAGTGGTGTTGGGCGGTAGCAATGGTCTGTCTCGGTTGGACTGGAAATTTTAGAAAAGAAAATTGATTGCTTGTAGTAGAGACACATGAATTTGGGAGCACACACCTTTCGTTTAAGAACCCAAAAGTTGAAAATTTGATCAACGACATCGAGATCAAGATCTAGCGTCCGCGCCGTTTCATTAATGCTGGCATGCTTATAAAAGTCCGATTCGATGAGTTGTAGCCTTTTCACACACAAGTAACTCTAAATAATTAAACGCAAAACGTAAAAATGTTTATGTATCCTATACTTTTGGGCACGGATTAAGTGCCTTTCTTCGACGGTCATTTCTTTTTTCAGCTTTCTAACGGATTGGGTGTTCTCCTCCCCCTCGCCTTCAACATGAGATCCCGTGATCCATATCCAATATTGATATCATGGAAATCAATAATAAGGAATAGTGTTACGTGCTCCTGGACATTTTCTTGGGCACTGCTCAGCGATGGTACCGATTTCGGTTTGCTACCTAAGACGATAATAAATTAATGTAGTTACTAGTTGAAAATGCATCTAAGTGAAATGATAATTAAAGAATGGCTCTCAGATACTATCTAGCAGGAAGATTAGAACGAAAAGCCTTTAAACCATAAAATAATCAAGACCCCGGTCACGTCTGACGCGACTGGGGGATTAAAGCACACAACACAAATAACACTCAATACTGACGACGGTCAGGTTAGTACTTAAATTCTAATATTCTGGTCATTTGGATGGGTGGTGCACAGTTATAGTGGTTAGGATCCGGCAGCCAGTCACGTCGGCTGCCCGGATATGAAAAGAACACGAAAGAAAGCTAGGAAGGGCAGGGGTAGTGAGGTACTTACATGGAAACCATGGTTCCGAAGGGCTAAAGGTGCGGTGGCGCAGTGTCGAGGTATGAGGGCGGCGTCGGTATGGATCGTCGGCTCGACGGAACGTTGGTAAGGAGGAAATAGAAAACACGTCGGTAATAGCGCTGCGTCACAGTTTATTGCACTTTGACAATACGGGGTTACACAATACTCGGAACAAGGCAAAAGAAAACTGAGGAACTATTTCTATGACTACTGCACTTGGGCAACTAAGTGAAGACTGACTCTTGAGCATAACTCCGGCGTGGGTTTTATACCGTGCGGTGGCTTGATGACGCCAACTCTCCGTGGGAACGCTAAGTTGCGTGGGGTCGTCGAACAGAACCAGCGTGTTACGCGAGAAGCGAGGTCAGCTGATTTATGCCCTGTCGATGACCCCCCATTATGCGTCAAAAGGGTGATTTAAGACGAAACAAGAGACAAAAATAGTCAGTGGGGGAAGGTAGAGGGGGTAGCAGCAACAAAGGGCTATAACTCAGATCATCTAATTATTTATTGAACTTAACGTTTGTCGGGGTTCTTACATTATTGAGCTTAAAGTTTATTGAGAGTCCTTACATGACTCCCCTCGGAAGATTGCGCCTCGCAATCGGATCTATTTGGTAGTCATCTGGCGCCTAGGGTCGGTTCCAGGATTCGCCATCACTCGTCGGTGTGGATGTTCGCGGTCCCGGGTCCTCCATGTCGCTCCATAGATCGGTTCTTAAATCCTCCCAACTGGCGGTTTCCCAGCCGTTGCCGTGCTTCCTTTGGGAGGGGAGCAGGTATTGTCGCTCGACATAACGTGCTGCTGCGAAATCCTCTTCGTCAGAGTCCAGCGAATAATGGCTGCTGATGACGCTAACATTATGTTTCTCGCCCCGTATCCTAGCAATACTGTCGTTTAACGCCGCAAAGTTCAGACCTCTTTCTTCTTCGTCACTGGTTGGCGTCAGACTGTACGGCGATTCCTGGCGATTGACGGCTGCACCTTCGGCTAAATGTAGAATGACGGTCGATGTGCCTGAAGAGAAAGAGTTTTCCGCCCAAAATACATCTTCCGGGGGTAGTGAGGCCTCGTCTGTAGTGTCGGTATCGTACATGGCCTCGTCGTCATGGGGATAGTCCGCACAGTAGAGAATTTCCTCTTCGTCTTCGTAGTGAGTCGTGGCGTGCTGTGTGTCGTTGTCGTTGGAAGGATAATCGGCGCAGTAAGGAATGTCTTCGTCGTCTTCGTCAGTGACCCACCAGGAGGCGTGACCGTCCCTGCTATGGCTTCTTGGGTCCGAGGTTATGGCCGACGGTATTGGGGTCCTAAGGTAGGTAGAGTTAGGTAGGGTTACAGTACGTTGACGGGGGGTTGGAGATATGGCATCGTGGAGGTATTAAATCATTCTACGGTATTAAGTCAAGTTTACGATCAACTAGTGCTATTGCCTTAAGGGCCTACGATGCTAACATGATATTGACATTGACATGACATTGGCTAGTTTTAGGGGCTGGACAGGAGGGCGGCTGCTTCTCTCCGTTGTGCAAGGCGAAGGGGTGTGCGGATGGTTGTGCGAAGTATTGTTGATTTGATGTGGGTCTTGGTGCGCCATTCAATCCCGTCGACGATGTGGGCGGCAGGTTGACGATAGTCACCGGGGCGCTCGGTGGTGGTGCAGAAGCAGCTGGGAGTCCCATCTCGATGTCTCGATGAATGGATTGTGGTGGTGTTAACCAGCTGCAGGGATTGAAGTGCCTACAACATGGAATGTAGAGTCCTAGAAGCGAACCCAATCCACAAAACCGGAAGGCTAAGGCAATTGCCATTCCTACTCCTGATAGAATCCCGAAGCTCCGGAGCCAGGATCCGAGTCTTGCCATGAAGGAGATGTCCCCTGCTTGGCTTGGGTGGATGAGTATGGTGTCTGTGTGTCGTTCTCCCGACATTTCGGTGACGTATCCGAGCTGGATGTATGCCAAGATGTCGGCCATGATTTTGGAGGTGCTCAGTGGGTGCGATGTTATGGTGGGGTGTAACTGCATTATCATGCCTAGGGAGTTGTCAATTTCTAGTGGTGTCGCGTCGATTAGGCGTCGGCCGTGCATGGCCAAGCTGGGGTTCACGGGCGTCCAAGTGTTATTCCTGAAAGCGTGAGCCTTGCCGTTAAAGTTGACGAAGTTCGCGTGCCAGTAGCACTCGGAATACTTCGTGAGCTCCCATCCTTCTATGCTGATCGTACTGTTCCCCGCCTTAGGTTGGGCGCCGCAAGGCGTGAAGACAGTTTCGAAGGTGACGTTTTGCGGAAAGCACTGTAGCACCGACACGGAGGTTCCTATTGTTACCAGTTTGGTGCAGAGTGGAAGATCCAGATGTGTGGCCGCTAGCCAGCTGTCGTATTGGGCTGTTGTCGTGGCGGCATGATAGGCTGCCCTGCGGCTTTCGCATTGTAGACTACGTATCTCACGAGCTAGATGATTGGAGATTTCCATTGCGAAATCTCTGATGTATTGGGTGTGGCTTGCATACTCGATCTCTGCCTGCGCTAATGACGGTACCGCCTCGCTCGACTGGTTGGCTATTATTTCGGTCCTTTCTTCCATCTCGGGGCTTTCTCGTACTGCGATGACGACTTTGTCCATGCCCAGGACGGGGTGAAGCGCAAACAAGGTCTGGTTGTCGCAGGCGGAGCGATTCTCCATTGAGTATATGAAGTCTAGTTGTTTTGATGGGTCACGTACGCGGAAAATGGTGTCATTATCCGTTGTGTATTTAACGCCGAGTCCGTGTCCTATCATCTTCAGTTCGCATGGTTTCGCTTCTTTCCAGGTGTCTTCCCATACGAGGGTTACCAAGTTGTGTTGGAGGGAACCGCTTGCTGCCCCAGGGGCATCTCCGAGCGGGGAGCTGATGGTGCAGTTTGGGCACTCCGATTGTAGGGTTACTTCTTCGAGGCGGCAATTGGTCATTTTTTCCGTAGTGGTCTGTAACCAACTCGTCTCTACGAACGGGTAGCCCTCAAGAGCAAAAGCGTTTGGACCGACGATGTCCATGGCTTTTCCTCGGCACTGTCGCGAATCCCTCATCCGTCGGCATGTCGCTGCGTCCACTTCGATGGGTTTGCGGCTGTGGGACACTTGGTTCCACTGCAGGAAGTCTTTGTACACCGTTGTGGTCACTTCCCACATGCTGCATGTGTGTCCAGCGAACCGTTTGACTTCTGGGAGTGAGGAGTAGATGGCGTACGCCACCGGCGTTGGTGGTGTGGGTGCTGCTTCGTACGCGCACTCGTCCTCTTCCATTTTGAGGAACCCCAAATTCACCGCGTTGTCGCAGTTGCATACGGTTACGTTAAAAGCAGCCGCGAGGGTGGGGGATGAAAGGGCGAGTAAGGTCATCATAAAAAATCTAAGGGGAACAAGACATGACAGGGTTTTTTTTTGAGAACAATAATAACGTAAAATACCTATTCTACACACAAAAAATGACAATAAAACAAAGGCACTATTGGCTTTCTGCGCAAAACTGTTTGCTACGTCTTACTACTCTAATGCTAAAGTAAAGTTTGTTATTCAAAGAGGGGCGGGGGTCTAAGGACATTTCGGGGTCGGAGACCAGGGTGACGTTCGGGTAAGGGTGGTATGGCGGGTATGAGTGGGGTAGGAGGGTCAGGGTTTGTTGATGGTGGTATTATCTCGTGGACTGGGATTTCTTCTCCAGTTATTTCTATTGGCTGAGACCATCCGTGGAAGTCTATGAGGTCCGTTTCGTCGAGGTTAAGGTGTTCTTCCAGGGTAACTGGGGCTGGGAGTTCCAATTCGCCGGGGAGGCTAGTAGTCCAAGTCTGTCGGCGGGGATCTGTGTGTTCGACGGTCGGCTCTTCTTTCCAGATCATGGACTCGTACAGCGGCTTTATTCGGTTTACGTGGACTCGCTGTGTTTGTTTACCTGGGCACTCTTGGACTTCCACGGTCTGGTTGCTGTGCACCTTGATTATCCGGTATGGTCCCGCAAATCGTGGAATAAGTTTCTTGCTGGTACCGGCCATCGGGGTCCTAACGTCGATGAGGACCTTGTCTCCTACTTTGAAGTCGTATTCCTTAGCACGTTTATCGTACTGGGCTCGCTGCTGTTCCCTGGCTTGGGCTAGATTGTCTTTGACTAAGAGGAAGGCTTCGTGCAGACGTTGCATGATTTGGCTTTTGTAATCCGAAGGTGTGATTATATTTGTTGTTGGCGCCCGTAGAAATTGGTCGATGGGCATCGTAGGGTCGCGACCGTGGTTTAGAAAGTACGGTGTTTCTAAGGTAGAGGAGTGTACCGAATTCCTGTAGGCGAATCCTACTGGTCCTAGCATCTCCTCCCATTTCGGGAACCCTTGGTCCATGTATTTTCGTAGCATTTCCACGACCGTTTTGTTAAACCTTTCCGTGAGTCCATTGGTCTGGGGATGGTAGGCAGTTGTCTTCAGTTGCTTGATTTGTAGGTTGTTGCACAATGACGAGAAGAGCTCGGATGTAAAATTTGACCCGCGGTCGGTGATTATCGCCCTTGGGGGTCCATGATATAAAATGATTTTATCCATTAGGGCTTTACACGTCGTCAGGGCTGTTTGGTCTGGGAGCGGAACGACTTCTACCCATTTTGTGAGATAGTCGGTTATGACAAGGATGTGGTTGTTTCCTTGCAGTGAGTGAGGTTGAATGGGTCCTAAGAAGTCCATTCCCAGTACCTCAAATGGTCTCGAGGCGAGATCCAATGGGTTCAAAAAGGCTCGTAAATTAGATCGTCGTTGGAGGGCGCAGGGTGCACAGGCCAGACAATACTCTTTGACGTCCGAGAGCATCGTCGGCCAGTAATACTTGTCCCGCAGCCGTAGGACGGTCCTTTGATAGGCTAAGTGGCCGGAGATCGGGGAGTCGTGGTACTCTTGTAGCAGCGGTTTTCTTAGGTTAAGGGGTACTACTACTTGTTGTTGGGCGAAGGGTCTCCTCTTCTTAGATGTTGGTTCGTTCCGGCGGAACAGTACTCCGTTGGAGATCGAGTATAGGTCGATTTCCTTTACCCAGATCTCTTTGTTGTTTTCTTCGCTGAGGGCACCATCTTCTAGGTTCCTCCTGATGTCGCTGCAGAGAGCGTCTTTTCGTTGCTCGTTCAGCATAATATCGTCGGTTTTCGGGTATGTCTGAACCGCGTTGATGGGAATCCGCGATAGGAAGTCGGCGTTCTCGTGTACTCTGCCGGGGCGGTACTTAATGGAGTACTTGAGGTTTGCCAGCATGATGGCCCATCGTCCGAGTCGGCCGGTTTCGTCCTTGAACGTTTGCAGCCATTGTAGTGGTCGGTGGTCACTGATAATGACGAATGGCTCATCTTGTAGGTAGTGGCGGAAGCGTTTTATCCCAAAAATTACGGCCGCAGCTTCTTTTTCGATCGTCGAGTAGTTCGCTTCGGCTTTGTTCAAGTGTCGACTCGCGTAAGCGATCGGCCGATCCTTTTTCATGCATCTGGGACAGAACGGCGCCGAGCCCGTAGTCGCTAGCATCGGTATAGATCATGAATTCTTTCGTAAAGTCTGGGTAGGCCAAGATGGGTTCTGATGTCAGACAGTTTTTGAGGAACTCGAAGGCCTTCTCTTCTTCGGTACCCCACACTATCTTGTCTTGCGGTTTTGCTTTTGTCTGAGATAGTAGTGGGTGGGCTATAGTAGAAAATCCTTTGATGAAACGACGATAATACGAGGCCAACCCTAGAAAGGACTGCAATTCCTTGACGGTCTGCGGTCTGCTGTAGGTGGCTATTGCTTCTATTTTAGCTGGGTCTGGCGCCACTCCGTCTGCTGAAATGACGTGACCCAAGTATTGTACTGACTTCGCTAGGAACTTACACTTCGAAAGTTTTATTTTGAGATTCGCTTTTTCCAGCAGTGCGAACACCTTGCCCAAGTTCTTCATGTGTTCTTCGTGGGTCTTCGAAAACACGATTATGTCGTCTAGGTAAACGAGGCATGTCTTTCCAATTTCTTCCTGTAGAACGAAGTTCATCAGCCTTTGGAATGTCCCTGGAGCATTGGTGAGGCCGAACGCGAGGCGGTTCCATTCGTACAGGTTGTTCTCCACGATGAAGGCGGTCTTTTCCTTAGACGCTTCTTCCATCTCGATCTGCCAGTAGCCGGAGGCTAAATCCAGGGTGGAAAAGCATTTCTGGCCGTGTAGAAGGTCTAACACGTCGTCGATTCTTGGCAAGGGGAAGGAGTCTTTCTTTGTTACTGCATTCAGTTTTCGGTAGTCTATGCATAGCCGGTCATCCCCTGTTTTCTTCTTCACAAGTACGATTGGGGCGGCCCATGGAGAGAGTGACGGTCGTATGATACCGTTTTCCAGCAATTCCTCGATGATCTTTTTTGAGACTTCTTTTTGTCGGGGTGACGCTCGGTATGGCCTTTGGCGGATGGGCCCTTGTCCTTGAGTGTCGATTACGTGTTTTACTAGCCCTGTATTACCTAGATCGCTAGTTTTGAATGCGAAGATGTGCTGGTTCGCCAAGAGCAGGTTGCGCAGACTGTTCTTGACGTCTTCGGCGACATCTGGTAGGGCGGCTTCTAGTACAGCAGGCTGGAAGGTAGGGGCTTCGGTGGAACAAGAGGCTATGTAGGTACGTGGTTTAACAGTCACGTGCCCTAAGGTGGTGTAGCGAGGTAGGTTGATGGTGCGGTTGGTCTCGTTAACCATTACGATACGAAACAATCCATTTTTCAGCGGTGTCGAGACGAAAGGATCCAATCGGAGTCCAGGGGGTAAGCGGGAGTCTTTAACGAAGAAACAGGCATTGTCGAGAGATAGCTTGAAGTCACTATTCTCGCTCTCCACCACGCATGCGGATGATGGAGGTACTCTAATTCGATGAGCCGCCATCATGGTCGGTTTGTCCTCGTTCTGGAGTTGATCAGACTCCTTCGCACGATAGACGCGCTTCTCACGACCATCAATCATGAACTCATGTTTATAAAGAGCGTCTAAACCTAGAACGCAATCTTCCATGATTCCCTGAACGATGATGAACTCTTGCCGGAAGGGTTCACGGGGCTTCTCGTCCTCGACGAGAAGGTTTAATACTACTGTTCCCTGGCTTGTCAGGGGCCTGTTGTTTATGTCAAAGAGGTCGACGGCTACCTCCTTTGAATGTTCCAGATTAATTCCTTGCTTCAGGAGTTTGTTGAAAAGTGTGTTGCTGACGAGACTCTTCCCTGCTCCGCTATCCACTAATGCTCGGAATGAGCAGCCTCCTACGTTTAGATTAAGTCTTGGGGCGGTTGGGGTGTCGGATACAGATTTGACGAATTGTTGGGGCTTAGGGTATCCACCGAGGGGCCCAACAAGCTGGTCGGTGGCGTTTAGTTTCCCGATTGCGGCCGCAGAGCGCCTGGTTGAGCCGAGGGCGATTCTGCTTTGTGTGATGGTGGTGGGGGTGGAGGGTTCTTGATCAGGGGGCAAAAGTTATGGCGATGCCCGATCTCATTGCAGCGGCTGCACTTATCGTTGCGTTGTAGATATTTGGCAAAGCAATTTTCGGTCGTATGACCTCCATATGTGTTGTGGAATTCACACAACACTGCTGCTCTTCTGAGGGCCTCCGGTTGCGATGCGATGGGGTCTCGGGGTTTGGCGGGTTGCTGTTGTTTGGTCAGTTGGCGCTGCAGATCGGCCAACCGGTGTTGCAACTCTAGGTTTTGGTCGGAGGCGTTCTTTTCTATTTTGGAGTTTAGTTTTTCCAAGGCCTCAATTACGCCTGCTAGTTCAGCATTTCGGCTGCTGGGGATGTTTGGTGACGTATATGCAGCCTGGGTGCGTATCCTCGCCTGGCTTTCTTCGATGGCCATCGCTGCCAGCTCGGCTTTGTCGATAAGTGACTCGAAGGAGTTCCACTCCTTGTGTTTCAACCTAGGTTGGAGTTCATATTGTAGACCTTCGATGAACCGGTCCATCATCATTTGCTCTCTGGATGCTGCAGTGGCGGCATCTAGGGCACCTTCCATAGGATAAGCCTTGTAGAATGCCTTCCGTATGCGGTTAGCGTAACGTCGCATATTCTCTTCGGGTTCTCTTCTCATGTTGTGAAACTCCACGCTCCTCTGTGATCTCGTCTCGGTCGAGTGGAAGAGCTTGAGGAGCCTCTCTTTAACTGCTGCGTAGTCCTGGGAACGGATTGGGTTGTCTAGTTTAAGGTTATCGAATTCTTCGGCGGCTTCTCCGTATAGTTTGGACCGCATCAGGCGGAGTTTCCTCGCCTCTTCGAAGTTACCTAAGTCTAGGGTAGCCTCAAGGTGAGCCACCCAATCATCGAAACGACCGGACCTTTGCCTATCGCAAAAGATGGCCACCGAGCTGAACGCTTGCATGGCCTGCTCTTGTTGGGCTAACCTGATTTTGTCTTCAATGGTTATGCCGGAAGTGATTGATGGCTGGGGTTGGCTTTGGTTTGACGTGTATGTTGGAGGTTCTTGAGCAAGTTTCCAAAGCGGGTGGTGTTGCCCGTCCGTCGCTGGTTGGGTTTTCAGGGGAGTTGATGTTACGATGCCTTGGGTAGTGTACGCTCGTGAGGGTAGTTCTGATGTCATTTGCGGTGCCGTGATTTGAGTTTGGGAAGCACTGTGTTCCGTCCGTGGTGTCTGTAGAGTGGTACCAGACGGTTTCAGATACTCATTCGTTGTTGGGTGTCCGGGTGCAGTGTATTTACCCTGGGTCAATCTGGTGCGAGATAAGGCGGTGTTGACTGCTGCATGGATTTCGACACCTGCCTCTAGGAGTCGGGTCAATTCCTTCTCACATGTGTCCACCAAATCTCCCTGAAATTCTGTCGACTGGGGGTCCATTGTAGGGGTGTATGTGGGTAATATCGGTGTGAACGATACTTTCCGGTTGGAAGGCACCTTTGCTGCTACTGGGTCAGACAGGGTGTTAACGGGAGTGGGGTGCATGGCGTGATGTTGTGGCATTGTGGGGGAGAGGACAGGGGTGCTCGTAGACGGGGGAGGTACGATTTTTTCTTCAACGATACTGGGGGGGTTTGGTTTGGTTCTGTGGATTGCTTGTCCACCTGACAATGGCTCGAGGTGGTGGTGTAACGTTCCTGGAGGGTCGGTTCTTGATGAGTTGCCTTCCGAAATATCGACCAATTTGCCTACGGCTACGTTGGGAGGCTGTAGTGGGCTTGCTCCGATGGGTGGCGGAGGGGTGTCGCTTGCGGAGTCCGTGGAGAGGCTGTTGCTGTCGTAAGACCCCGGTCGGATGGGGCTGTAGGCCGTCCGCAGGTCTAGGAACTCAAACACTTGGGCGGGTGTGGACAGATAAGGGTGGAGTTCGAGTAGGGCTATCAATGCAGCTTTTGTCTGCCCGGAGTCCAGTCGTCTTCGGTGGTTGGCTTCCAGATGATGTTGAAGTTCAAAGATGATTTCGGCTTCGGGTATGTCTTCTATCGGGGTGTTCCAATACTGGCTGTGAAACGAAGCCCTCGGGGTGTCACTTGGCAATAGAGAAGGGTCCTCCTCTTGTAGGAGGGTGATTGCCTGTCTTAGCAGCTCTCTTCGTTCTTCTTCGGTATCCGATGCGTCCTTTAGTAGAGGTCGGGCGATGTCCAAAAGTCTGTTCTTTCTTAAAATGCTTTGAGTTTCTTCTCCGGCACAGTCTTCGGGGATGCTGAATTGTTGGGGGGGCGCGGACGGTTGTGGATGTGGGGTCTTAGGTCGGGCTCCCAGGCGCTCCCACTCCGCGTCGTTGGCGTGCTCCTGTAATTCTTGCGGAGTGAAGTGGCCTGCGTCGAATCGTGTGTCTTTGCAACTTGCGACGAACTTCTGTAATTGGTCTTCGATGTATTGTTGGTCAGCGGTGGGCTGACCCTGTCCTGCTCCCTTCTTAAAGGAAGGGAGGGTCTGGCGGAAGGATTTTCCCCAGCGTTTGAAGAGCGGAATCCTTTTTTCGGAATTTGGCCCTCCTTTTGACATATCTTCAGGTGTTTGTGGGAGGTAGTACGAGCTGCTTGAGGGTCTTGCTTCTCTACGGGGGTCGACGTGAATCCTTTTCCCTTGCGATTGAAGTCAGCGTGAGTTAACGTGACATTCGGAAGTAGGCGTGAATTTCGGAAATCGGCGTGAGTTGACGTGAGTTTTTTTTTCGGGAGTCGGCGTGAGTTGGCGTGAATTTCGGGACTCGGCGTGAGTTGACGTGAGTTTCGGGAGTCGGCGTGAGTTTCGGGACTCGGCGTGAGTCGGTGTGGATTTCGGGAGTCGGCGTGAGTTGACGTGAATTTCGGGAGTCGGCGTGAGTTGATGTGAGTTTCGAGAGTCGGCGTGAGTTGACGTGAGTTGACGTGAGTTTCGGGAGTCGGCGTGAGTTTCGGGAGTTGTCCGTAGCTTTACGGTTTTACACTACGCGTCGCAGGTGCGTGTTGTTTAATTCCGGCAGCAGGGGGGAGGGATGGCTATTACAATTTGACGACCTGTTCGTTCATTCACGCATAGCGTCTGGTACCCACAGCACGTTTCATTATTTAATTCGCGTGCAATGTGTATCGTTCACGACACGCTCCAGAAGGACAGCTCGTTGGTAGCGGGCACGTCGGTTCTCGAGCGGCGAGGTCACGGTTCGACTCCGCTGCCACCAGATGCAATAATCAAGACCCCGGTCACGTCTGACGCGACTGGGGGATTAAAGCACACAACACAAATAACACTCAATACTGACGACGGTCAGGTTAGTACTTAAATTCTAATATTCTGGTCATTTGGATGGGTGGTGCACAGTTATAGTGGTTAGGATCCGGCAGCCAGTCACGTCGGCTGCCCGGATATGAAAAGAACACGAAAGAAAGCTAGGAAGGGCAGGGGTAGTGAGGTACTTACATGGAAACCATGGTTCCGAAGGGCTAAAGGTGCGGTGGCGCAGTGTCGAGGTATGAGGGCGGCGTCGGTATGGATCGTCGGCTCGACGGAACGTTGGTAAGGAAGAAATAGAAAACACGTCGGTAATAGCGCTGCGTCACAGTTTATTGCACTTTGACAATACGGGGTTACACAATACTCGGAACAAGGCAAAAGAAAACTGAGGAACTATTTCTATGACTACTGCACTTGGGCAACTAAGTGAAGACTGACTCTTGAGCATAACTCCGGCGTGGGTTTTATACCGTGCGGTGGCTTGATGACGCCAACTCTCCGTGGGAACGCTAAGTTGCGTGGGGTCGTCGAACAGAACCAGCGTGTTACGCGAGAAGCGAGGTCAGCTGATTTATGCCCTGTCGATGACCCCCCATTATGCGTCAAAAGGGTGATTTAAGACGAAACAAGAGACAAAAATAGTCAGTGGGGGAAGGTAGAGGGGGTAGCAGCAACAAAGGGCTATAACTCAGATCATCTAATTATTTATTGAACTTAACGTTTGAACTTAACGTTTGTCGGGGTTCTTACATTATTGAGCTTAAAGTTTATTGAGAGTCCTGAGAAATAGGACCCTCAATAGGGAGAAATAGGACCCTTCAAAAAATGTTTGAAGATTGGGTCCTATTTCTCCAGGTCCTATTTCTCCAGGTCCTATTTGTAGGTCCTAAATCTCCGGGTCCTATTTCTCCAGGTCTTATTTCTCCGGCTACCGAAAATTCATCAACAGGTGGAATGGACCATTCAAAATCATCAGAAATTTCTCAAATCTCACTTATGAGATTCAACACGCGAGCAATGAAAAACTAAAATCAGTGGTACACGTCAACCGCCTAAAGCTCTACGTCCCGGCAAACCAAGAAACAGAAAAATTATCTAGTGTTCCACAACAACCAGGAAGTGAAACAGTGCGACGAGGACCAGGCAGACCAAGAAACAACTTCATCAACAACAAAAGAATACCTGTCCGTAGAGCGTGTTGGCATCCGCATCATCATGTTGCAGAAACGGAAAATTGTAAAATCATCGCACCAAATCTCCCCAGTCCTATACCAATTAATCCTGCACACACTAGAATGACGAATCCACGATACAACTTACGGCAACGCAACGAAGTCTCGAGATTCTAAAACGTCCAAATTTTCTTTTCGCAGATGGAACTGATACTATCACTCATCCAATTACTCACCATCATTCCATCCACATATCCCATCTATTCAACCGTATGCGACTGCCAGAACGTAAAGACCAGAGGAATTTTAGATATAGAGGCACCCTATTACTGCAATAACAAAGAATCAGATACAGCTCACTTACCCAGAATACCCACGTTGTACACTTTAAAAACAACACAAAAACCAGCAGCCTCTTGGAAAGGCTGGACCTGCAAGCAATAGATAAAAACGAAGAAAATAACTGGGTCATTCTGGATCGGATCTTTCGACACCATATATTCACAAGAAACTAAACTAATTACCCCACTGGAATGCTGGAGAATGGTGAACGACAAGAAGTGTGGCGATAATAACATGCAGACCGGACCAGCGGGTCTGAGTTTCACAGCCACCCCGACAGGCGAAGGGCAATGGTATGCCATAAAAACATATCACACCCTCAACTGTGTTGCAGAACAAATCACCTTACGGCAGGAAAAACAAGACGACCCAATTGAAAGCCCATTTGGACCATTAAATACTACGCAGCAGGAAGGACACTTCATCCAAAATCAAAACACAATAGTATGGGGAGATAGGACAACAAATAATTCATATTCTCAAACCTTGATCAAAGGAAGCGGTTATCTGGAACTTCCGAGAATACCGGAACGCGAAAACACCAGCCGTCTTTACGACACGAATCGACAGATCGAGATTTCATTCTTCAACAAACCAGATCGGGACATAACACCACAAGGTTACAAAGTTGTGGGCGTACCGCTCACATACCTAATCTTTCCAACCGAAACAACGAGAAAATTGTACGAGATGTTCAAAACAACTATACATACATGTATACAAAATACTCACCTAGATACATCGGTGTGCAAGGACTACAGGGAACTCCAGTTAACCAAGCGGAAACGATCCATTCAACAGGAAGTTACATTCTTGCTCAACGCCCCCTCGGAAGACTCAGGAAAACGTCTATACAGCATTTCGTACGCCTTGGGGCCAATAAGAATGGGATATCAACAGGCAATCAGGATCAACGAGAAGGACCGGAGTGTAAATTACAACGCCACTATATACATAATATACAAACCAGACGAAAACACTCAGTTAACCGCCCACTTTCGTCTCAAAGACGATGATCCACTTCCTCAAGGATCAGAATTCGAATACATCGTTGACCAAACAATAAGAATCCAGAACAGTAATATCTGTATCACGGAAGGAGAAGCAGGCCGACTAATTGTTGCTAAATGCTCAGAATTTTCAACACGGTGGATTCTAGATCAACAAAACCATCAATTAATTTCACAAGAATCGTATCTCTGTATTACACTAGGAACATACCAAGCTATCATATTGACAGAATGCAGAGATGATAAGAACAGCGTAACACAAAAATGGATCTTTGAAACTGTCAACACCAATCCAGACATCATAGAAAATTTCCCAGACACAACTTTAGCAGAAATGCAGGAAATTCAACAAGAACAACGGAAGGCAATCACAACCACGATTAATTCGCCGCTATTTGGAGGAATTTTAAAAACTAATCACGGTAGCGGAAATATAATCTGGGATATGATTGCCTGGGGCCTATTGAAAAACGGAAAAACACCAAACGAAAAATGTCTAACACACCATGGAGTAAACAAGCAAATGACATTAGAAGAATGCGACAAAGAGTGGCCGCAATGTCAAGAAGAACTAAGAAAACTAATTAACAGCAACGATCCATTAGTACAATCACAAACAATGGTAGCCAACTGTAGCAAAGCAACAGAACGAGGACAAGCTTTCGAATATACATCTGATTTCACCATCAGACCGTTCAACACAAACACCTGTATCAAAGCCAATACGACAATGCTAGTACTTCAAGAGTGCGCTAGCACCAGCTCAATCTGGGGCACATTTGAGCACACAGGACAGCTCATGGCAACAGATAGAACTGGGCTACATTCACCCTCATCAGACAGGAAGTGTCTCACACAGAGAGTAGGACGGGTGACCCTGGGGCATTGTCACAGCTCCAGCCAAAAACAACACTTTAACTTTGAATATCGCAACCCACACCAAATACGGACTCTCTCAGCGGCAGCCATCATAGCACTGCACACTAAACAGCCATTGGACGGGAAAACACTCCCAACCATACCACCACTAATGAAAAGAGAGGATAACAACCAATCAGAGAACAGCAAAACTTTGGCCACACCCCCTGCCACGCCCACAACAGAAAAACACACAACAACGACAAGCGTTACAACGACTACAAAGCCCACAATAAAAACCACATTGGGAACAACAGCAAAAACAACGGTAAAAAGCACTACGACAATTAAACCAGTTACAAGCACAGCAGCTAGCAAACCCACCACAACACAGAAAGTGACAACTAAACCCAGTATGACATCAACGTCAACAAAACCCACCACAACTACAAAACCAATAATCACATCGACAAGCACTAAACCCACCACTACTACTAGACCTACGGCAACTGCTAAGATAACTTCAACTTCAACAACCACTACAACTACAAAACTTACGACAACAACAACAATGGCCACTACAACAAGTTCCACAACAACAGAGAAAACAGCAAAGCCTACTACGACAAGTTCAACAACAACGGAGGAAACAACAACGCCTACTACGACAAGTTCCACAACAACCGCGACAACAACGACGCATCAGCCAAGCTCAATAACGACGAGCACAAAAACAGTAAGCGAAAGTTCGACGACCCAACAATCATCAACACATACTGCCGGAGTAACCCCTTTAGCACTAACGGGAACAACGTCTACAACAGAAGGAACTCAAATTCAGGCCATCGAAGAAAGCAGTATTCGAAACTTACCGTTAGCTGATTCTTTGATAATTTCAATGGATCAAAAAGCTGAAGATACATCAAACAATGAAAATTTAGAAGCCGATTTACCCAAAAACATTGAAGAATTCAACGACAAAATTAAATACGAAATAAGTAAAATGCACGACCAATATAAGATAAACATCGAAACTGAACACGAAAACAAGTTGGCAAAAGAAATTCGGGACGTTTATTGTCAACTATCAGCAATCAAAAGAACACAAGCAGTTATATTAGCCCAAACCAACGGAATTTTAGCAGCAGTAGCAGTAGGTTTACCAATCTGCACAAGACTACAAGGCTTCGGTCAAGCAATGACACTTCAACAATGCGAGGCAAAAAGAATTTTTATATCAGCAAACGAAACCAAATGTGGATTTCAGCCGTTTTTTACTTACGAAGGAAAAAACTGTACGATTGGAACAGATGGATGGTCAATTCATCCATATTCTGATTGTTTCTGGAAAACACCTTTGGTAAATTTAAATGGAAATCCACACACATGGGAACACAATTCTACGACAGGAGATTGGATACGCCAGAAACCTAGCATTCACATGCCTAATTTAGACCTCATTTCAGAATTTGAAGAACTCCATCTTAACGATTTCGACTTCGCGCTGAAAAGCCATCCAGCACACGAGACGATGGAAATGGAACAATTAAATATTCTAAATGACCTAGTTGGCAGAATGCAAGAAGGCAACTCCAATTCTGTTGGAGACATTGTAATGTCAGAACAACAAGATAATCAAATAGGAAACATGTTCTCATGGTTCGACAAACTAAAAATAATTGGTCTATCAGCGATAGGATTTGTACTATTCCTCGTATGTTTACGAATCTTCATTATTTGCAACCCCATCTCGAAGATAAAAGAACATATCCGCAGAAAACGGAACTTTACAACCAGATACGATGATGGCGTAGAGGAAGAACACGAACTCGCATCAATGATACCGGCACGAGAAACAAATTACCATTCGGAAATAGCAATCGAACAACCGTTCCTAAGAACAACCGCCCCTGCACAACTAACAACAGAAAGACAAGGTCAAATGCGCCCTCCCCGACCAAGTGCACCAAATTCATTAATTTACCCCTCTATCGAAACAACTGACACAATCACACGATGTACAGGAAAACACACCATGTGCACTTACGTCGTCGGATATGGCATGGTTTGGGAAGACCTATGCCGTTGCATGTCCGAAACAGACAATAGTAATTCAGCCAGAAAGTAAAAGTCCCAAGGTCATTGAAATTAAAAGTAGCCACTAAACATAACCCCTGACAAATTTAATTAATTACAAAATAAATTAGCTCCCAGAAAATAACACACTTATCAGCATTTTTTTTTTTCCGACCACTTAGGTGATTTTTAAAATATATCCCATACTCGTAACTTTATAGTAAAACAAAGAGTAGAGACAAAACCCGAATAACAATTTTGTATTCCAAACTAACATGAACTAAAAAATTCAAAATAGAAACCTTTGGGATAGACAAAACAAAAATTACAAACCCAAATAACATTTTTTTTTCCTCGACTAAAACAAAAAAAAAAAAAAAAAAAAAAAGTCAATAACAAAATCATCGGAGAAAAAGCAGTGTAGTGTAACAAAGAACGACAGAAACTAACGCACGAAGAAAAAGAAAGACGCAAGAACCCCTATAAGAAAAGACAATGACTTAAAAAGGAAAATAGAAAGTTCAAAATGTAACGGTATATTCATCAATTCGCCCCACGGCGAAATAGAAGACGGAACACATTAAAATAGAAGAAACTACCTGTTTTGAAATTAAGAAGAGGGGAACAAGAATTTATGAAAAACTCTGCAAAAGAAGACTTTTCAAAAAACTAACCTCTTCCCAGTGTTTCAACGACATAATTCAGACAAAGTTCTACAAAGAAAAGTGTCATCACAAGTCAACCTTTACTCTAAAAATGGAAAACAACAACATCACTCAGGATAACGCAATGGACGTAACCATCATCCCACAAGAAGAAAAAGAATACGAATTAATATACATTAGTGATACTGAAAGTGAGAATAGCCAGCAGGAGTACAAAGAAAAGGAAAGTGCTAAAAATGCAGATGTGAACAAGCAGATAGTGAAAAATGTGGAATGGAACGGAATCAAAACCGAGAAAAACGATTTTTCCGAACTAGAGAGAAAAAGGAAAGACATCAGTGAATCAAGTGACGACGACACTGAGGAGGTAAATGCCTATAGTGAAATGGAACCCGATCTGGATAGTACCTACAGTACCGAATTTATATTGGAAAATAACAGTGACACCGGTTTCCAATATGACCCACCCCACGGTACCGAATTGGAAAATGTTAGTGACACCGACCTCCAATGTGAACCGCCCAAAAAACGGAGCAGACCGAATAACCAACAAAGGGAAACAGAAACATGCAAGAACTGTCGGATGAAGACAATAGCACCCCTTTCAACAGAACAAGCAGAGAAGATTCAACTGCACCGACAGGCTACTATTGACTTGGAAGACGGAAAACTTTGTCTATCAATGATGGAAGCTACACTACCAACTATAAGAAGATGCATCCAAAAAAGATTAGAATCGCTAGGATGTTGGCCACGACAAAAAATGGCCATATTCCTTAATAAAAGATACGAGGAAGGACGTACCCTGCTCCACACCAGTATACAAAAAGTAAGGTACGACATAACTGATGCTCTACTTGCCTATGGGGCAAACCCCGAGATAATGTATCGAAGCAGCACAATTGGACACATGGCAGCGGAAAATAACGACTTATTCCTGGTAAGGATACTAAAACACCACAACTGCGAGTTCACAAATCGCAATAAAGACGGAGAAACCCCGCTAATGACAGCAATATCACACGAACATGAGGAATGCGCACGCCTAATTTCGACACCAACAAACATCAAAATAGCAACCAGCAAGGGCAGAACCATCTTGCATTACCTCGCCAGATATGGACTCGAAGACTTGGCTACGCAAATCTGTACAAAAAGAATAATTGACGTCAACCAGCAAGACGAAACGGGCACAACTGCCTTACACGAAGCAGTGAAATATAAACGACTGGACATGATCGAATTACTGCTTCTACATGGAGCAGATAAAAAGATAAAAGACAACCGTGGACATACGGCTGTAGCAAATAATAACAGCACAAACATACAATAATCAAGACAAAGGTGGAACGAGTTATTCAACCATAGTCATCATTAGTATTCATAGAAGCAGCTGTAGTTGGTGACGGAAAAAGAAGAAGGAGAACAATTTCTGCTAAAAATTCAGGTGAAGGAACAAGTTTTTTATATTATCCGTAAAACAATAGTCGGTGATGGAAACACACACATTGGAGGACCAATTCTTCTCATCGAAGAGGGGAAGGAATGTAACGAGCCCACAGGCTATCCGAAGACAGCCACACCCTCAACATCCCTCAAGCGTTTCACAAGTGAAAGTGAACGTGTCCCCTCCCATTTTACCTTCATTTTGTATGTGTGTTAGTAGTATAAATACTGCATGATTGTAACATGTAATTCGGACTTGTTACGACAATCCACTGCAATACACGAGGTTTGAAACTTTACAGTACGACAGGAACCGCTCCGAATCACGAGAGCGACCATACAGTCGAGACCGATACCAAAACAGAAGCTATCACAACAGGGATAGAAACGATTCGCGGACGAGACGTTACGACGAGCGTCCAAGCTCTAAGAGTCCCCACCCATCAGCGGACCTAGCAAGGAAACAAAGGACAAGTGGTAATAGCAGAGACAATACTATTACTTGCCATAGATGTCTCAACGCAGGACATATAGCGAAAGATTGTCGGACCAGAAATCCGAAAAGGTTTCAATCAAGAACAGAATAGATGAAATAAAACAAACATGTAGACTAATTAGGATACCCGTAGAATTTAGTAATCAAAAAACACAAGCTTTAATCGACACAGGAGCAGCAGCTAGTATTATGTCCTCTGAAAAATTTGCCTTATTACCTCATAAAGCAATTGTAACTGAGTTAGAAACAACACCTAATCAATCATTTGAATCTGCGTCAGGGAACATCATGTACCCTTTGGGATGTTTCAAAATAAGTTTTAAGTTAACACCTAATTGCAGTTTGGAGCATGACTTCTTTGTGTTGCCTGAAACACAAGAAGGATGTATCTTAGGGTTAGATTTTTTCAAGAAGTATAAAACAAAAATAGATATAGCAAACAAAACACTAACCTTATCATTGAACGGGGTAGAATCCGTAATCAGCCTTAAGAAGATTAACATTCCGATATATAGCATTAAAGAAAGCTCAACAGTGACCTTCGAACTGCTGCAACTCCTATATATACCATTAAAGAAAAGCCAATGATAGCCTTTGAACTATCCCATTTGCACGGGACAGCTAGAGTAGAAATGGAACGAGTTTTGAACATGCACAAACCCGTTTTCGCATCCCAGCTAATTGAGTTAGGATGCACTAAAGCACTTAAACACCGGATTATAACGACGGCACAACCGAAGTTAAGAGGTGCTTATCGCATGCCAGCAGCTATCAAGCCAATAGCGAAACAGCAAATAGAAGAGATGTTAAAATATGGCATTATCCGGGAAAGTCATAGTGCCTTTAGAGCTTCCATCGTAATGGTGAAAAAGAAATCTGGAGAACTCAGATTTTGTGTAGATTACAGGGACCTAAACACGGTAACGGTAAAGGATCGTTATCCGCTACCAAGGATAGAAGAAACACTAAACCTGCTAAAAGGAGCTAAATTCTTTTCCACCCTCGATTTGTTTAGTGGGTATTGGCAAATCGAGATAGCAGAGGAAGATATCCATAAAACTGCATTCACGGCAGAAATGGGTCACTTTGAATATATTAGGATGCCGTTTGGACTGTGCAACGCGCCTAGCACGTTTCAAAGGACGATGGAAATCGTCCTTAGACCTCTCATAGGTAAATGCGTAATGGTATACATTGATGATATCATTGTCTACAGCAAGAGCATAGCCGAACATGTACAACATCTCACCTCGACATTTAGTCTTTTGCAGACAAATGGCCTTAAGGTGAAAATTTAAAAGTGTAAGTTTGCGGCCAACGCAGTTGAGTATCTAGGTCATATAGTCTCCGACGAAGGGGTAAAGGTAGACCCAAATAAGATTAAGGCGGTAAAGAAGTACCCAGCACCTAAAAATCCAGATCAGGTTAGGGCATTCCTAGGATTAGCTAACTATTACAGACGTTTCATAGATCAATTCGCCAATAAAGTCCATGTACTGACAAGGCTCACGAGGAGCGCAGTACCATGGCAATGGGGGCAAGAGGAAACAAGCGCTTTTGAAGGCATAAAAGAATGTTAATGTTCCGCCCCTACCCTCGCTTATCCGGATTTCGCGCGCCCTTTCATCCTACACACGGATGCGTGCGGGTATGGAGTAGGCGGAATACTCTCTCAGATGCCCCATCCGAATGCCAACCCAGGGCCCAAGGAGGAGTCAATAAATGACTCAGGAGTAGTCGACGAATCGACAGAGGATTGGAGTAAGTCTCTAGAGCACCCAATTGCTTATACCTCTAAGCACCTAACGGATGTTCAATTGAAATGGTGTACAACGGAGAAGGAAGCATACGCAATTATCCATTCGGTAAAAGCGTTCTTCCATTACCTATATGGCACTAACTTCGTAATAGTGACCGACCATAGGCCTCTTCAGTATATCCAAAAGGTTAGGGAACCGACAGGGAGACTAGCCAGATGGTTTCTCTTCTTACAACAATTTGAAATGGAGATTCAATATAGACCAGGTAAACTGCATCAAAACGCAGATGCGTTGAGCAGAATACCGGATAATGTTATAGTATCGCAGCAAGTCGTGGCTGACGATTGGTTAATTGCTCAACAAGAGGATACCTTTTGTAGAGAGGTGGCAAAAACATTAGGAACTACATCCAAAGAAACGGAAGATGAATTCCAATATTTACCTAGCGGACTTTTAACCACAGCTAGGGCAAAAATTGTAGTGCCGGCGACGCTACGTAAACAGATCGTGGAACTTTATCATGACCATAAGTTAGCTGGTCATCTGGGAATAACTAAAACCACTGCTAATATTAGCAAAAAGTATTTTTGGCCGAAAATGGCAAATGATATCAAGACGCACGTGCTTAACTGTTTAACATGTGCAAAAAGAAAGGTTTCTGGATCGTGCAAAGCCGCACTCCAGCCAATCCCTGTTACAGACTATGTCTGGCAAAGATTGGCCATGGATATTATAGGTCCCGTCCCAGAAAGCGAAAAAGGGAATAAATATATTCTAGTAATAATGGAGTATACAACTAGGTATATATTAGCCATTGCACTGAAGGAAATTTCCCCTCAGACAATCATCCGGAAATTCATTCGGCACGTTGTCAACAGTGAGGGATTACCCTCGCAGATCCTAACGGATAGAGGCTCTAATTTCCAGTCACAGGCAATGACCGAATTATGTAAGCAATTAGGAGTAAAACAGTTAAGGACTACAGCGTATCACCCGCAAACAGATGGCGCGGTAGAAAGGTTCAATAGGACATTAGGGGATATGCTAACCGCACACGTAGCTCACAACCCATCTTTGTGGGATGAGCATCTTGATTATGTAGTTGCGGCTTATAACCGGACGCCTCACTCCAGCACCGGTGAAACTCCCTTTTACCTTCTAAAAGGCAGAGATGCCTTAGAACCATCGGATTTGAGACCCCCATTGCGAAATAGGATTTTAGAAGACCAAAACAATATTTATACGCAACAGTGGCATGAAGCGTTAGAACTCGCTAAAAGTAAGTTAGTCATCGCACAGTCAAGACAAAAAGCGAATTACGATCGTTCATCGAAAGAATGCTCGTTTGAGCCAGGAGACTTAGTGCTTTTAAAGGAAATGAACCCACAAACAGGAAAATTTTGTATGCGTTGGGATGGTCCTTTTACTATTGTAGATAAGTTATCTGACTTGAATTACTTGATTAGGAGAACAACGGAAAATCATACTACAGTCGTGCATGTAAATCGCCTCAAGAAATGGAAAAGCAAGGAAGATGCGGGAAAAGTAGCTGAAGAAAGAGAGGGAAACAACAGCGATAACGAATGTAGCCCTAGGATAGAATTAGAAAGTGAAGAAAAGGAAACACAGAGTGAAATCGGAGTTGACAATAGAGAAGAGGAGCTGAATATTCAAACAGAAATGGAAGATAGCAATCGGCAAGAAGCAGCACAGTTATCAGCTGAAAGTGGTCAGGCACAAACTGAACAACCTAGAGTAAGACGGAGAAGGCAAAATGATATCGAAATACCTGTTAGAAGGTCGCTAAGACAAGCGATTAAAAAGCCACAAAGATTGATTACGGAAATATAATTACAGATGAGTAACGTTATTGCAACTCTCGTCCTTGTTATAGCTGTAGGACTAGCCCACTCACTAACCATCAACACCTGCAACTGCTCACAACCAGTAATAAAAGGTATTTTAGATTTAGACGATCCCGACTACTGTTCACATCCTGAACCAGTAGAAATTCCAACTAAAATTAATTACCGACTTTTAACCAAAAACAAAGAACCTATTAAAGTTGTGTATTCTACTGGAAATACAAGGAACTAACCAGCATAAAATCGGTGCCAATCAGAAGTTGACGGAGAAGACGGTGTACGTTCTGCATTGCCACTGAATGATGGGATTCTTCTTGCAATTGTTCCTTCAAGAAGAGTGATGAACGCCAGTTGCGGTGATAGATATCCTCACCAGACTCTAGCCACCAGAGTAATCGTGCAAACCGGATTGGGTAAATGTCGCAGTAGCGAGCATAGCCTGGAAACTGACTGAAAAAGAAAAACAAGTCAACAGAATGCTAAGAAAAGAACCACTTTCCGACTTACATATAGTAACGGTCGGTAGGACTGATTCGTCGGTACCCGAAGTCAAGAGGAGGACAATTTTCAACACTCATCGAAAAGTCCTCGATCAGTGGAGAGAAATCTTCGGAAGAGCAAATGAGACTTGTGATACGCTATAACTTCGAAAATCCACAAAGCAGTATCGATGGCAGCACGATGAGACGCACGTAAAGTCAAATTCCATCATGCACGAGGGAGCTCGGCGAAGGGCAAGAAACGAATGAAACACACCGGAACAAAAAACAACAATTATAAGGTTCGCATCGAAAAAAAAGAATGAAAAAAAAAATAAAAATAAAATAAAATAATAATAATAACCCCTTACCTATCTCCTCCACTATTCCACTCTCCTACTAACAAGAAATGTTTAACAATTATAATTCTTACGGTGAAGAGAAAAGAAACAACTGCATAAATTAGACTTAGAAAATTTTGTAGACCTATCGGTATCATTATAGCTTCCTTAGACATAAATATATTCTCCAACCCTGTAACCCCGAAGGCAACTTCTGTAAAAAAGGGAGGAATGTGATGAGGACATATACCGAAGAACGCCACCAATTAGTTAGCTTAGCTAATTAATAGATTCCAGCCTTGGATGATCCCACGGCGAACTGGTATCAGACAGTCCTTCATCCTCACGGAGTCTTCCCACGCCAAACCAGTATCAGGCAGCTCTTCACCCCTACGATCACTTCGTCTTCACGTGATCATCTCTCGGAGGTCACCATTGACGTCAAGAGTGACCTCATAATAACTGATAAAAGCTGTGACAAAAGGGGGGCTCGGGGTCTGTGTTTAGTGTGTTAAGAGTGTATTAAGTGTCCGTGTTAGAGAGCTTAGCGAGTGTGTTAGAGTTCTTAGAAAATCTATTATTGTATCTACGTCTGTGTGATTAGTCTGTTTTAGTCTTGATAAATACACTTAGAATCTAGTGAATTGAGTCGCGAGTTATTCAGAAACCCAACGTTACAGGACACACTAAACCTCTTACCTAGAGCCAAATTATTTTCGACGCTAGATTTGTTCAGTGGTTACTGGAGATCGAAATAGAAGAAGAAGATATACACAAAACTGCTTTACGGCAGAAGCCGGACATTTTGAATATATTAGGATGCCGTTCGGACTATGCAATGCCCCTAGCACATTTCAGCGAACGATGGAGATCGTTCTCAAACCTTTAATAGGGAAATGTGTCATGGTGTATATCGATGATATCATCGTGTACAGTAAAAACATGGAAGAACATGCAGATCACCTAACCTCGACCTTTCGCCTCTTGCAGGCAAATGACCTCAAGGTAAAAATTCAGAAGTGTAGGTTTGCTGCTAGTACTTAGGACATATTGTGTCAGAGAAGGGAGTTATGGTTGATCCTAATAAAATCAAAGCTGTAAAGAAATATCCGACACCGAAGAATGCCGATCAAATCAGAGCATTTCTAGGCCTCGCTAATTATTATAGACGTTTTATTGACCAGTTCGCTAACAAAGTCCATGCGCTAACGCGGCTCACGAGGAGCGCGGTACCATGGCAATGGGGGCATGAAGAGATGAACGCGTTCGAAAGCATTAAAGAGTGTCTATGTTCCGCCCCTACCCTCGCGTACCCAGATTTCGTGCAACCTTTCATCCTCGCATCCGCGTCTTGTATAAAAGACGCGGTTCGTCATTGCATCATTAGGAGTAACACCACCGTGAGTTATAAGTGTATGCTGTATCGTGCTGTGTCAAGAAGGTAAATACATTCATGTGAATCATCTATGTGCATTAATTACTATCACTTCTAATATTATGCACATTACAAGTTATATCATGACCACAAATTGGCAGGTCACTTAGGAATAGCCAAAACAGCCGCTAATATCAGTTTCCGGCATGCAACGGCATAGATTTTCCCGGACCATAACATATCCGACGACGTAAGTGCACGTAGTATGTTTTCCTGTGCACCTTTTTGGTGATTCTGACTCTTCTATAGAGGGATAGATTCCTTGACTTGGTGCGCTTGGTCGTGGTGGACGTATTGGACCTCGTCTTTCTGTTGTCAACGGTGCGGGTGCAGATGTTCTTATGAACGTCTGTTCAATAACCATGTCTGGATGATACGTTGATTCTCGTGCTGGTATCATCGAAGTGATTTCATGTTCTTCCTCCAAGCTATTTTCGTATCTTCTCGTCTTTCCACCTCTGCGGATATGGTCCTTAATCTTCGGGAAAGGGTTGCACACAATGAAGATCCGTAGACATACGAGGAAAAGTATGAATCCAATCACTGATAGACTTATTATTTTCAACTTGTCGAACCATGAGAACATGTGGCCTATTTGAGAGTCGGTGCATTGTCGCGTTCAAACGCGCTCGGATCAACGACTATTACTATATGTAAGTAGCGTGGGTTTTTTTTCTTGATTCGTCAGTCATGTTCTATTTTGTTTTAAAGGAACCATATCGGGTATGCTCGTTATCGTGATGTGTACCCGATCCGTTTCTCCCGATTCCTCTGGTGGTTGGCGTCGGTACAGAGCACATACCCCCACCTCGACTTTCTCACGGTTGACGCAGGAGCATCTTCAGTAGGAATTCGAGGATCGCCCGGAACATTAGACTATCGACTAGCTCATCAACTATCTTCTCTCTGGCGAGCCTTCGCGTCGGCAAGAACCAATGGCATGAAAATGATTTCTTCTTCTTTTCGACGTTGTCTGGATGTTTTCGTCTCCTTTTCTTCCTTGTATCAGAATACAATTTTCGTTTTCGAAGTTGGTTGTTAATCGTTTTCTAGAGCTGACGGTTTGTATAAATCTACGAAATTATTTTCAACGCTTGCTCTGTTTTGTGTATACTGAAGATCGTTTCGACAACTCTGATCGGAATATGCGAAATGGTTTACATCGATGACATCATCGTGCATAGCAAAAACATAAGCGAACACGTAGAATATGTGACTTTGACCTTTCGCCATTTTCAGGCAAATGGCCTCAAAGTAAAGATTCAGAAGTGAAAATTCGCTGCAAGCGCGGTAGAATATTTAGAACACATTGTATCACAGAAGGGAGTCATGGTGGACCCAATAAAATACAAGCAGTAAAAAAGTATCCGGCACCGAAAAACGCCGACTATGTTAGAGCATTTTTAAGTCTAGCGAATTATTACAAACGTTTCATCAATCAGTTCACGGATGAAGTCCATGTGCTTACGCAGCTCAGGAGAGGCACAGTACCATGGCAATGGCGGCAGGTGGAAGATAGCGCTTTCCAGGGCATAAAGGACTGTTTATGCTCCGCACCTACCTTCGCATACCCGGATTTCGTGCGCGCTCTTTCATTTTGCATACGGATGTGAGTGGGTATGGAGTTTTACCTCGTCGTCATTTGGGCATCTATCATTTTTGTACTCGCATCACGCTAAGAAAAGACATCCCCATGTTAGCCCTTACTGACAAAACCAACTGTACAAGCAGCGTTTTTTGCGCGCAAACCATCCCAGGCAAAGGTCTATGTTGGAATGACGGATGTCTTTCTGAGAAGCCCAAGCGAAACGAAAAAATTGTTATAATTTTTACGAGAAAGAAAGCACCATGCACCGCACTATGCAGCCACCCTAGCCTTAGAGCAAGTCCTTTAGCATATTCTTTCATAAATAATCGGCAGAATTCAGGAATCTAACGGAGAATCCCTGGTTTAAAATGGTAAACCTGGATGTAAAACCAGTTGTGAACTTTCTTTTTAAGAATGTTCTGCTTCACACAAAAGTTATAGCAAACAGCTAGACAGCCAGGAGGCCAAGAAACCGGGGGCCAATAAAAAAGGGAAGCAGGGGTAGGAATGCAAGATCTAAAGCGACTCTCCTTGGCCTCATCGGAACGTTTTTTCCAAAACCGTCACTGTGTGAAAATAAAGTGCTACAAATACGCCGGGTTAAAAGAATAATAAAGACACAAAGGAGTAGATCGTACAATTTCGCAGTGCATTGTCTCGCTGAAACCACCAATTGTAAGATCTATTGCTCAGTATTTATTTTCCTTTAGAGTACAAACACCAGCACAGAAGGAGGGCAGAAACAAGTCTGACTGCAAAACACACAGGTATTTTATATCAATGCTGCTTGCTAGGAATAGTAGCCTGGGGCTTCGTGACGTTTGCGCATGCTATGGTTGAAAATGGGACAGCCAATGATGGCACGCCACGGTCGAACGTGTCTTAGCCTGCGGTGATGGCTTGGCGTGTCTTGTACAACTTTCTCTTTTCTCCGAGCTACGTGTATCCCAAACTTTAGTGTTATTTAGGATACAACAAACTACTTTGAACGCCTGTACTGCTGCGACTATAACGGAACGACAAACATAGAGGAATTTGGCATTGTTGTTTGGATTGTTGCAACCATTGCCGTTCGCTGTATTTAACTTGTTATTTGTGATACTCAAAAGTTTTATTAATTGCGAACGTGAAAACAATAATTTGTTTCACCAAACCTAACCCAACCTAATTGTTGAACCTCAAATTGTACACTGAATAATCACGCTCCGCAATTAGTTGATGCATGAAATACTTGAAACTTTATCGTGGATGTCTACTTAAAAAAAAAAAATTTTAAACGTTACAGCAAAGCTATGGGATTTTTAACTATTTTTCGTTGCAAAGAGACATGAGTAGCAAATACATGTAAACAGCATATAATTACATGTCTTTCAACTTATACAGAATTTTTTCCCGTGTTTTAAATTCTATTTCGGTGTTTCATTTTTGTTCCACTGTCTCGTTTGTTGCTGCACGGCAGAATAGAATTAATCTGTTAATTTGAAAATAAATAAGTAAAGGATGAAAAATAACTATACAAGTTCCTGCCTTTATTAGAGTGTAAGGTTAAGTTACAGTAGAGTGTAAGGTAAAGTCGCAATATTAAACAGATGTCGACTTTACCCGGTAGACTTGATGTCATCCGTGGGGTTGGCCACTCCCTGGCAATGTGTACGATAATATAAATTTGGGTTTAAATTCACAATGGTGTTTGGCCCAAAATTGTCAACATGGGTTAACATTTTTATACAGGTTGTGGCCTAGATTCAACATTTTTTTTACATGGCGCTCTTCGTAGTTTGAATATTCGTGCCCACATGACGTCCATTAGAATAGTCAAAACAGAAAAGTATTTGCATGTAGTGTAATCCCTCACTTTTACATTTCTACGTCTTTTTTTTAGATTAAGAAGAATGATAATTGCATGAATTTCTTCCCTTACATCTGTCAGCTCCAGAAAGTTGCAATTTTGCCAAGTCGACGTTTCTGACATGCCCTTCTATTCTGGACACGCGTCCAATCCAGGATCCTTACCACTGTGGCTTTCTCCGTCAACTTACACTAAATCTACAAAAAACGATGACACTGTGCAGCCGAGATTATTATGGTGATAGGTCTAATCGGCATTTTCTTCTTGACGCAATTGGTTTCTAGCGTAAGAAAAGTGGAAGCAACGATAAAAAATCTCAGTTAGAACTCCCAAGTTACATTTCCTATAAATTTGATTCTTAAAGAATTTCAGCATTTTCATTTTTGCCACGTTTTTAGCAAAATGGCAAACATTTACTTTGGGTTAACACTGTGGTGTCCGTTTCATTGTTTAGCAACCACAGACGAGCTGGTGACTATCAAATCATTCCTTACAACATTAAACAGAAACTTTCCGGTAAAACATTGAAAAAACGAATACCAATGCAATCATATCTGAAAAAATTATATCAAATAACGAATGAGTAAGCTGACGCCGATTGATGCTATGCAACGTCATGTCTCGATCTACAGAAATAACAAAATATCGAAAGCGGATTGTATAACATCGAGGGTTTCACAACTGATTTGATTCTCGTGTACACGCAAGTTGACTAGAAGTGATGCTGAAATCAAGCTGTCTCTTTCGATGATCCCAAGCATCTCTCGGTTTGTAGGAGTCATAGTTGTTGTTTTCCGCCATAAGAAAAGTCCTTGTAAGCCTTCGCGAACCAAAATAGAGCCCGCTAGCGTTGGGCCTTTACAATCTCCTATAGACTACTGCTTCCTCCATAGAATGTGAGACGTAGAGTAAAAGTATCTAGTCAGTAAAAGCCTTTTGGATAGTAACTGATCTCAGTTATCCTTGTTTGTGCGACGGTGAAACCTACTCGTCAAGTTTCCAAAACAGGAACCGTTTTCCCTTTTTTCACAGCAGCTATAACGACAGCCCTACCAAAGCCACCGTTTAATTCAAAATGGTTTATTTTTACTTAGAAGTGTTAAAAGTGTTTTCTCCTAGAAGTTTAACAAACTGGGATTCTGCTGAATTTGAAAGTGGGATTTTAAAAAATACAGAAACACTTAAGTACAGCTGTATTTTTCATCATCCTCATTTCCTTTATGCTTCTGAGCAACCTGTCAGACGTTCAAGGAAATAGGTGTTTTCTATTACATTATTTTTATTTTTATTTTTTTCCATTATATGACCTATTAATATCTAATAACGTCTCATTATTTTGTTATTTCAGTCATTCAGGGCCACGGAATCAATACCCACAGCTGTAACAAACGCTTTCAGTCAGTCTGTGGAACAGATGGGAAAATGTAGTCTAACGAATGCATGTTGGGTGTCAAGACAAAGGGTTTGTGCGGAAACGCAGCCATCTGTTACGAAGGTTCACGACGGGGAATGCAAAACTCCAGTCGAAGCTTGAAGACCAATGGACTTTTTTTTTCTGCCGTAAATGGCAACGTAAATGTTTTTATTTTTTGGCCTTCTAATTAAAGAAACGTAAATTTCAAAAACGGGTTGTTGTTATATCTCCAAGTAAGCTCAACGAAATTGGATGAAATGCAACCATACTGTACTCCACTTTGGCTTCAGGTAGCTCTAATTACGATGCACTGCGAAAAAGAAACATGACAGTAATAGATATTCGGAACCCGTTCCTTTGGCATTAAAAAAAAAGACACCAAAAGAAATGCTTTTAAACGAAGACAAGTGCTCTGGGGCTTGTAGTCTACTCGAAAGACGATTAAGTTTTTAATTTAATGCAATTCCGATATGCTTGTTACTATGCGAGGCAAACAGATGGCGGGTTAAATGTGAAGGAAAGCCGTGTTTCTGCTGTCTAAGACGTCATTTCGGATTCACTTTTGGAGCCACTCAACTATCGCAAGCTGCTTGCATACAACGCCTAAGGGCCTTTTGGCAAGTTGTTAAAAACTGTTCAGAAAAAAACGTTTGTTTTCATAAACCAGGAAGATTTAAGGCAATATGGGTATATCATTGGAAATTGTTTAATGATACCTGCACAAACACAGATGCAATGTCCACAACTAATCATCCTATGTGAAATTTGCTCGATTTTCTCGGAAAATCTTGGCGGGAGAAATGGTGTCGTAAATAAAATAAACGTACATGGTCTTAGTTTGAAACATGAGCAGCATGTTACTAACTTTTTCGCAATGCGTAGCAAACGTTGATTCGTTTTGAAAGTTGCCATTCGTCTTCCACGCTAGACGCACGTGTGGTTTGTTTACCTTGGAAAATCTGCGGGCTTTTGAAGGTTAATCGATCATATCGCGTCTGGAAGGCGAAAATGTTCGTCCGACTTTTTTCATACTGCGCTGGACGCAGAAGATAACACGAAGCGATATACCTTCATTTCGTTTTGCACATGTAGTTATTGTTTTTCACTGTTATGCTATTGGCTTAGAGTTATAGCCTCGGGCTGAATTTGGTATGTGAAAGTTGAAATCTCGGAGTACGCATCGACCTCCAAAACTCAGGCTGGTCGCGAGGCAATATGTACTACTTAGTACATAATCGCGCCTACAGTTTTCTTTATGGGGAAAGTGTGTGTTGTCGCCCCTAGGGCTTTGATTTGGTTGCTTTAATGGTTAAACCGTTAAAGTTAAACCAGTTAAACAAAAATGCGTGTAGCGCATGTCTGTTTTCGAAGCGAATAATATGAATTCGTTTTATATAAATTTATATTTACAATACTATGATAATGTATATAAATACTACAATGTAATAAATACATATATACAGTATATTACAATTATATATATATATTTATACATACATACAATTATAATATATATATTACTATTATATATATGTACAATAGTTATAGTAATTGAAATAAACGAATATAAGAGATACAAATTTTTAATTATTTGTCAGCAAAATTAATTACGATATTCGCTGATTTAATATATAAATAATATAAACATAATATAAATCGATAGCCCTTGGTAAGGGCTATCCATTTTAGGTAATTATAATCAACATTTTCAAATAGAAAAATCTTAAAGGCAAAATGTGTTTTTGTTGTTTTTCCATCTAAGGTTGTAATGGACACAACTGATAAAAACAAAAAAATAGATATTACGCTTAAACTTTTTCCTTTTCTGAAAATTTAACATAAATTTCATAGAAATAGATAGCTGTTGAAAAGAGCTATCGATTGATGCAAAATTTGTCAATTTTGACTGTTTATTTTTCCTCTTTTTTAATTATTCAAGGCTTTTATGATTTTAGAAAGGGGAGGTGGTGTGTGAAAAAGACGAAACTTTGCATTGGTCGTTTGATGCGTAATCTTCGTCAAAATATGAAATCATTATAATATTTTTGTTGCTGGTGATTCCAGGAAAAAGTTGTTACATAAACGATTGATTTTAAGATGCTACATTTAACCCCAAAAATTGCAGCTTGAAAAGTGGTTTTTGACAAATCAATATGGCGGCCATTTTCTTATAGCATATGATTCAAATTGTAAGTGAATTGTAAAAAATTGTAATTATAGTAAGTATTTAAATTTTGTTTGCAGCTAGGGAATCTTAATATCCGTCTTAGATAGAAAATCATGAGAAATTAACTAGAATAAGTTAAACAATTTATTTCGACGGTTCTCATTTAGTTTTACAATTTTAAGGATCTTTTTTCCACATCCCCGCGTGGGGAAAATTACGTTTTATCGAGCCTTCCGCGTGGAAAACTACGTTTTATCGCCACTCACATAGGAAAAATTACAAGCAGACAGCATACCAAAAAACAATTGAATAACGCCTTTGCACGTTTTAGCCCATAAGAAAAAGTGCATCTGCAACTATGTACTATTTAGTACATATGTACTGAGACCATGTTGCCAAAACCAGTTTTCATTGTCATGCGATCCCAGGTTTAGGGAAAAACGAAGTTGGATCAGACAAAATGTTATTTGGGGATTCAATAGAGACGATGAAGATCCAACTGCAACCAACCGATGCCAAAGGGGTGTCTAGTTCGTCTCTACCCCTGACCATTCTATTAAAAATATATGTTGTCATACTTGTGAATATATTTCGTACAGCATAATTCATAATTCTGTTCTTGTTCATCGGCGCACCACGTTTAAAAGTAGTCGCCAGGCTTTATGATTGAAAAATGCATTTTGTTTTGCACAATTTTACGTTGAAGGCTTTCCCTTTACACTAGTAGTAGTATATAATGTTGAGATCCACCCCTCGATGGCAGTGGACGTTACAACTGGTTCATGAACGAAAAGTTGGGTAATGGGATTAGCCTACCTCACATTGCTTCCCAGAATCGGTAATACTGAAAGAAGTAACAGAAACTGCAGTCATTGCCGGGTTATTACAATAATAAAACGCGGATTTTCTATTCTTGGATTTGTTGGAAACCTTCCCCTAGGGCGCTGGGCGTTTGTTATTGAACGAGCACGAACGCCATGACATCGTCATTTTGGGACGGCTATATATAAAGGTATCTATTGCCACATGGCCTTTTCACATTGTAAACTCCTGTCTTCCTTGCCACTCTTGATATTTCAACTTTAAAACTTGAAAATGCGTCAAGTCGTTTCACAGGTACGTACTCATTGTGCGCGAACTCTCAAGTACCAAAAACATCGCAAACGAATTTTTATTTCTAACTAAAATACACGCAATATTGTATTTCTGCTAATAGATAATTTTCAGCCCTGCTTCGGTCTTAA
>NW_026712509.1:0-65703 GCF_022539665.2 Daphnia carinata
GGTATCTCATCTAACAAGTCTTTATAAATCAGAACCGTAATTACCTCTTTTCGTTGATCAATAAATAGGGGTAATAGACTTTTTCGAATTCCAAATTAATGGGTTTGACAAATTTTGCCGACACAAATGCGGCAGCTTCTCGGCCTAATTCCATGGCTTCGGCCACCGTGGGTACACCGAATTTCACCATTACGGAATCTGTGTTACCATAGATTACCTGACGTGACACTAATTGAGAAAATCCTCGAGTCGCCCCGCGGTCGCGACAAGAGTATTGCACCCAGCTTGAAGATTTGACCGATGATGGCTCGTGACAGTTCCTTGATATATGACAGATTTTAAAACCGAATTGTAGGAGAATTTACACGCCCCGCGGTGAATTTGAATCGAAAATTCACGAGTGCGTGCGACAATTACAACTTCTGGCTTTTGAACCATGGCGGGGATGCACCAGAAACACCTTGTTCTAACAATATGTTCATAAACGGTACCAAGTACGCCGCCTATATGAAAAAATGTGAAATTTTAGATGACTTAATCAACGAATGTCACGAAGGGTTTCTTGAGTATCTTAAATGCAATTGGACCTTTTCGTAGTCGCAATCACAGACGTGCCCACTCAAAATTACTTTTACCTCAACTTACCCAGTTCATATCGACCCATTCGAATCAAGTTAGTACGAAGGCATCAAGGTTTCAAAATTACACAGCGTTCATTAATTGGATTACCGTTTTGCCGGAGCCCGTGACAGCACAAGTAATCAAATCTCTTTTGGCAAGAATATCTGCAACTGAAGCTTTCTGTATAGGTGTTGATTTTATGTAGCCAGCAATCTTAATGTTTTGAAGTAGTAGTAGGCGCAGGCCGGCTTCTTCGAATGATGTTATTTATCGAGGTACATCTTTTTCTGTAACCTAAAGCAAATCCAAATAGATATTTTCAAAACATAAACTACTGTTTCGAAAAATGGTTTACCTGGAGGACGACTTTATCAAAATTGTTAAAGTGTTCCCCACAGACGATCCCCTTAAACAGTTCCTTTTCATCGCATGTCACAGCTTCTGGAATGTATTGTTCACGCAGCTTTCCGTCGATTCATCAATAGATTCGGGCAGCATTTCGAGGTGTGGCCGGACTCGGCTGGAGATTCGGGCTGAGAAATAGTTAATCATGGAAACTCACCGACATCCACGACGGAATAAGTAAACGATGTTGTCCTCGTAGATATGGCATCCACTGTCATGTCATCCCCGTCGGATTTGCCGTCCCCTTTCTTGCACTTTGGTAACATGAAGCAAATGGTTGCTAGTCCCTATAGAAGGAAATAAACAATACATCTAATTATTTGTTAATAGTCATTTTTGCACAAAACTTACCACTGTAATTTGGACAGAGAAGACGACGATAGCCGTCATTTGGAAACCAATGTGGTCCACTACAATGCCAGTCCCAGCGCGTAAAACAAAACGCCCAGCACCACTAAGAGACGACCATATACCGTCAACAAGCCCGTGAGTACTGGTATTATCCGGATAACCAGCATGTCTATTATCAAAATGCAAAAAAGAAATGAATACTGGCATAGCAAATTGAATTTTTAAAATGTGGCTTACACAGCTTCTCTCATGGCATCAACGACCCCCGAAACTTGTTGCCCTGCAAACGCAACTCCACTTAGTGCCAATGCCATACCGACAACAGCTAGATTTCTAAAATAAAATCAAATAATGATACTAGTTAACGGTTTGAATTTGAGAATTGAAATCAAAAGTACCGATCAATAGGAACGAAGGGAAAACGCCCCAGCAAAAATATGGACAAGGCTCCGATCATGGTACTGGAAAAAAGGCAGAGCTTCACAGGTCCTCGGCGATCGCACAAGTATCCCCAAATAGGGCTGGCTATACTGTTGGCACCGTCTTTCAGTCCGAAAAAGATATCCACGTAAAATGGTGTCAAGTCAAACTGCAAACAAAACATAAAATGATTCTAAAGAAATTAATAATAACGCCAAGTCGGAAAACATACCGTACGCAACACTTGCGGTTCAAAGTTGATCGAGAGGAACCCGTTCGACATGTCGATACGATGAACGTGAAGAACGGGATCCAAATGGATGGAATACACAAAATAGCCAATGGCGATTGAGTTTTAGTTTATCCCTCGTCATACTGTGACACTAAAATGTTGAGAAACGAGATGAGAAGGCTGGTGACCTACAATATTTTGAATCCTACTATAATTTTGAATGGCCTACTATAATCACGGCCAGCAAACGCGCAATTGTGTTTATCATATAGAGTTCTTGCGCCTAAAATTTTTTAAAATTGCCAGCAGGGGCTGTGCACATTATAAGTTTAGGGAACACACACACACACACACACTACACACACACACACACATTAGTACCAACGATAAATTACCAAATCGAAGTTTCTTGTCACTCCTTTTGTAGGAAAAAACGTAAATATTGCCCCAAATTTGTTCCCTAAACTTATAATGTGCATCTTAATCTTTCTTGCAGCTAAAAGTTATTAGCGTTCGGTTCGCGTTTGTTTCTGAAGTTTTCATTGGAGGTATTTGCTGCTTATTGTCGGGGTGAGTAAAAAATTACACAAAAAACGCGAAAGCTGGGTTTTAATCAGTAAACTTTAAAAGCTTTTTAGAGTATTTCCCTCCCGGGGGTTCATTCGTCGTAATCTCTATATTGATCCGCGTCATTCATGCGGCCGGAAACGCTGGTACAATTACGTCGACGTTTACTTACACTGCTGTAGAGTTTCCCAATTCGGTTCTCAATTCGAGTCTTACAAGAACAATGATGAACATTGCCCAGTTTGCTAGTCCTATAGTCGGTGGTGCATTGCATGAAGTAGGTGGTTTTAAGACTACCTTTATCCTCATGGGAGGAATTCAAACTATTATGGCCTTTATTGCATTACCCTTTCTCGCCGATTATGACGGTAAGTTAGTTCAAAATATTGTACGTCACCAGCCTTCTCATCTCGTTTCTCAACATTTTAGTGTCACAGTATGACGAGGGATAAACTAAAACTCAATCGCCATTGGCTATTTTGTGTATTCCATCCATTTGGATCCCGTTCTTCACGTTCATCGTATCGACATGTCGAACGGGTTCCTCTCGATCAACTTTGAACCGCAAGTGTTGCGTACGGTATGTTTTCCGACTTGGCGTTATTATTAATTTCTTTAGAATCATTTTATGTTTTGTTTGCAGTTTGACTTGACACCATTTTACGTGGGTATCTTTTTCGGACTGAAAGACGGTGCCAACAGTATAGCCAGCCCTATTTGGGGATACTTGTGCGATCGCCGAGGACCTGTGAAGCTCTGCCTTTTTTCCAGTACCATGATCGGAGCCTTGTCCATATTTTTGCTGGGGCGTTTTCCCTTCGTTCCTATTGATCGGTACTTTTGATTTCAATTCTCAAATTCAAACCGTTTAACTAGTATCATTATTTGATTTTATTTTAGAAATCTAGCTGTTGTCGGTATCGCATTGGCACAAAGTGGAGTTGCGTTTGCAGGGCAACAAGTTTCGGGGGTCGTTGATGCCATGAGAGAAGCTGTGTAAGCCACATTTAAAAAATTCAATTTGCTGTGCCAGTATTCATTTCTTTTTTGCATTTTGATAATAGACATGCTGGTTATCCGGATAATCCCAATACTCACGGGCTTGTTGCTGGTATTTGGTCGTCTCTGCTGGGCGTTTTGTTTCACGCGCTGGGACTGGCATTTTAGTGGACCACATTGGTTTCCAAATGACGGCTGCCGTCGTGGTCTCTGTTCAAATTACAGTGGTAAGTTTTGACCATAAATAAATGACTATTAACAAGTAAATAATAAGATGCATTATTTCTTTCCTTCTATAGGGTTTAGCAACCATGTGCTTCATGTTACCAAAGTGCAAGAAAGGTGACGGCAAATCCGACGGGGATGACACGACAGTGGATGCCATATCTACGAGGACAACATCGTTTACTTATTCGTGGATATCGTGGATGTCGGTGAGTTTCCACGATTAACTATTTCTCAGCCCGAATCTCCAGCCGAGTCCGTCACGTGCAAATCAGTGTCGATCCCATTACCGCGAGACTGTGCCATTATTCGCCGCATGCGCGCTGAAACATATGCCGGGTTCTCTGGCTGAACAGATTAGGCCCATCGTGTAGACTAGATAATTGAATTTAGAAACTTGAGAATCTCATCTAGCACCCTACCACTTGCCACATCTGTAACAATACCCGATATTTTCCGTGTCTCTTCCGGCTGGCTTTAACTATTTTATGAAAATCATATCCGGCTAATCCATACTCTGTCGCACGATCTGCTTTTAATCCAATCGATAATTTTCAGGAAAGCGTTTTGGCTTCGTTTTTTCAGCCAATTTTTGATATTCGAGCAGAACAAGAGAAAAATCGATTCATGCGACAAAATCTTGTTTAAATTTAATTGAGCTTAAGCCAAATTGAATTTTAAAAATGCATTACATTTTATGTGGTGTTGTGGCGAATGGTACGGGAATGGATGAATAGGCTTTTAACAGCTGTGGTGATCACATTCAAATATTATCGATTCGACCGAAAGATGGTCGTGCTCGTCAGAGCGTCCACCCACACGCTTTATGCTAGTCATTGACTAAAAAATGTTACTTAAAGAAGCGAACCGTTCTGACCGTTGAATGAAGGACGCACGCGAGTCTTTTGATCTACTAGCGGAATAAGGATACAAAAATTGATAAATTTCCAGTTTGAAGTAGACATTTTTTTCCCCTTTTTGCAATGATAACGCCATCAACCGTTATGGCGTGACGTGTTCCATCGTTCCAAATCACTTTTCTTGTTCCCATTTTCTTTTCCGAGGGCTTTTCAAGTGGGAAAAAGGAAGAAGCCTTTGAAGTAGGAAGAACAAGCAAAGTATAAACATAGAGATTGGTAACGATAACGGAATTTCGTGAAATTAAATATGGGGAACTGAGAATTCGATGACTAACTGTAAAATTATTAGTGCGATTGAGTTGTTTTCCTCTGCAATTTTTAAAAACTTGTACGTACCTATTGACTGATCTAGTATAGTCACAGGTAGAATACTCTAAACCAATGCAATCACGCGTGAATGTATAAAAATCGGAAGCCGCTTAAATTTTTTTTTCTTGCGCAAGAAGGAAGCGTGAATGACGGTACGATCACCAGGTCAATGCAATGAGAAGTTGTAAAAATAATTCAATTATTTTTCTTTGTTTAGGCTATTCCCAAAAAACTAATTGAAATCGTGTTTCATAAGCCACATTGTTTTAACTGGTAGCCCTTCGTGGTAGGACCATCGAAGCTCTTGTCTAAGTATTAAAACACTAGAATTCGTTGGAGCATTTTTTTTTTTTTAACATCTTTATTTTTAAGATCCAAATTATTGCCGACAGTACAAGCAATCTGTAGTAACCAAGCATAGAATTCGTGAAAGAAATCGAAAGAAAAGAGAAGCTGGAGAGGTATAACTATGAAAATGTAAGCATGCTTAGAAAATCTGTGGACTTTGTTCAAATCACGTCCCATTTAAATTAAGGTATTGGGAGAATGAATGAATGAAATTGGGGGAGGGAGAGAGGTGACAATGGCCATAACGATTAAAAAATTTTCCGCTTTAACAGCATAGTTATTTCTTAACCAATTATGCCATTGTCGTCTCTCTTCACTCAATTTTGCCCCTTCCTTCAAACGTTACGAATTTAAACAAAGCCAAAGCACACAGAATTATCTAAGCATCAAAACATATTCATTGTTAGACCTTCTTTCCTCTGCTTTCATTTGGTCGTTAGAAGAACGATGTCCAAACATCGTTTTGAGTCTTTTGAAGAATTTCTTCCCCTTTTTTTCTGCCTTTGGCTCCGGAAACATTTCTTTGGCGAAAGCCACTTCTGCCATCTTCTTCTCAAAATCGATATTTTCGTTTTCGACAATCACTTGCAGGGCTTTTTCTCTTCGCCGGAGAAGTTCGGTTAGTTTCGCGCGTTCTACTTCCGATGATGCAGACGCAAGTTTTGTTTTATGATCATCCAGCGCGTCTTCTGCATCACGTATAACTTCGCGGGACCTCCTTTTGTCATTTTCGTAGAGTTTTTCCAGCTTAGAAAAAGTCTTCCTGAGCTTGTCGATGCTGTTGCATTCAATGACAAGCGGTTCAGATTTGTTCCCGGAGGCGGCCCTTTTTATCTCGAACGCTACCATTATGGCCATTATGGTCTGTGACATGTACTTTTCATACTTTTCGCGATTTTTCTTATTCTTGTCTTTTGCTATATCGATCAGTAACGTCAAGTAATTGATCATAGCACCGGTCAAGTTTAGTGTAGTATTAGGTTCGGCATCCGATTTTGTTGTCGGGGTTTCGGGAGGCGTTTCCTTTCCTGTTGTGCGTGTTATTTTGATCAAATGCGCATTTTGTTGATGTAAATGGAGGTCGTGGAAGAGTCTGCAACCGAGGAAGTTGGGCATAGCCTTATATCCTGCACACACGTAAATTGGGATTTCAGTTGTTTTGTCTTGTAATACAACGTGGGTGTAGAAAAATCCAACGACCTCTTCCCATTTTACGTGCTCTTTGAACTTCCCTGTACGCTTAGACTTGACCAAATTGTACTTCGTAAAAGGCGTTAAGTTGGGCTCGCCTATTTGTTGCCATTGTTGTAGACTGATGATTGACTCGTCACAGCCTTTGTCAATCACCATATCCACTTTATGCTTGTTCAGACATACCTGCACAGACTTGATCTTGATGGTATTTTCTTCTCTCAAAAATCCCGGTTTGACGAATTTCTGTTTCATTCGCTCGAAGAATCGTGATTGCTTCGACTGTTGGGCGCCCTTTGCAGTTCCATCTGGTTTCTCTGCTTGGCAATCAGTACTAGATGAAGTATTCTGGGGTAAAGGATGCGTCGTGTTACATTCCTGTAACAAGTCGCTCCTGTTTTCTGGTGTCAACTGTTCAGGTTGTTCTTCTCTGCTGGAAGATCCTGTTAATGCTGTGACGAACGTGAAGATATTCATAAATGAGGGAACCATTTTGAATATTTCGATTTACTTCGGGTGCTTGAAAAACACCGCTCGCTGTCTCGCTTTATGGCATTTTTCGACGGAAGACAGAACCCATCACTGCTCAAACTCTGATGTTTTTTCAAAAAAAAATGTTAATAAAATAAGGTAATTTGAATTGTGTGAAGGAAATTAAATGAATTAGAATTTTTCCCGTAATGTTCAACACAAATAACTGTAAAAAACTCTAAAAAGTATTTTTATTTCGTGAAAAACTATCTCAGTTTTGGAATCTTCTGAATTCACATGCATGCCGTCTATAGGACATATACCCTGGTGGTTATTACTGTTTCCGCTATCATTTCCACGATATACCGTCCCGCCTTAGCCAACTCGTGTTTTTCGTTTGCACCTCGACGCAGACCTACGTTGTTATGTGCTTGAGTCTTGCTCTTTAGCATGCCAAAGAAATTTGACTACTATTGCTATTTTTATTTATAGCTAAGGAGAAGTAAGATACCACAAGCTGTTTGAAGAATGGGTATGTTGGATCGTTCACAACCTTGGCTAAGCCATGTTTGCCATACCCACCCTATCCAGAAAGACAGCAAAAGAATAGGTCAGTTTCGATGGCTGAAACATCACCAGTGCTTTGGCATGATCAGGTGCAAAAACGACTGAAAAGATTGAATCAACACTTATTACTCGAACGAAAAGGAGTTGAGCACAAAGGAGGATACTGTGAAAAAGGATAGATGCCTGTCAACAGCATCATCTGACAGTTGTAATGGAGGTTGTGGAGGGCTTAAGAAGAAAAAATATAGGCGTTTTGGAGAGGTTGATAAAACAGAGAAGAAAAAACTGACACCCAGACAATGGCTTCTATTGGTTGTTCTCTCATTAGCAACTCTCACATCATCATTTGCCTTTCCCCCCCGTTCTTTCCCTAAATTGTAAGTATCTGTGAAATAAGATCATATGTAATGTGAAATCTAAATGTTTGCTTTAATCTCTAGGCTGAAGATAAGGGTGCCACAGTATCCATTTATGGATTTATTATTGGTACCAACTGCCTGACATCGTTTCTTGTCACACTCCTTTTATTGGAAAAACGTAAATATTACCCCAAATTTGTTCCATAAACGTGTAATTTGCATCTTCATCTTTCTTTCAGCTAAAAGTTAGTGGCGTTCGGTTCACCTTTGTTTCTGGAGTTTTCATTGGAGGTATTTGCTGCTTATTATCGGGGTGAGTAGTAAATTACACAAAAAAAACGCAAAAGCTGGGTTTTAATCAGTAAACTTTAAAAGCTTTTTAGAGTATTTCCCTCCCGGGGGTTCATTCGTCGTAATATCTATATTGATCCGCGTCATTCACGCTGCCGGAAACGCTGGAACAATTACGGCGACGTTTACGTACACTGCTGTGGAGTTTCCCAATTCCGTTGCCAAAATCTTTGTAAGATTCACTAATGCAGGTTTAGCGTTCGCTGTTCAATTTCTACCATTGTTCTAATTTTAGAATCTTACAAGAACCATGATGAACATTGCCCAGTTTGCTAGTCCTATAGTCGGTGGTGCATTGCATGAAGTAGGTGGTTTTAAGACTACCTTTATCCTCATGGGAGGAATTCAAACTATTATGGCCTTTATTGCATTACCCTTTCTCGCCGATTATGACGGTAAGTTAGTTCAAAATATTGTACGTCACCAGCCTTCTCATCTCGTTTCTCAACATTTTAGTGTCACAGTATGACGAGGGATAAACTAAAACTCAATCGCCATTGGCTATTTTGTGTATTCCATCCATTTGGATCCCGTTCTTCACGTTCATCGTATCGACATGTCGAACGGGTTCCTCTCGATCAACTTTGAACCGCAAGTGTTGCGTACGGTATGTTTTCCGTCTTGGCGTTATTATTAATTTCTTTAGAATCATTTTATGTTTTGTTTGCAGTTTGACTTGACACCATTTTACGTGGGTATCTTTTTCGGACTGAAAGACGGTGCCAACAGTATAGCCAGCCCTATTTGGGGATACTTGTGCGATCGCCGAGGACCTGTGAAGCTCTGCCTTTTTTCCAGTACCATGATCGGAGCCTTGTCCATATTTTTGCTGGGGCGTTTTCCCTTCGTTCCTATTGATCGGTACTTTTGATTTCAATTCTCAAATTCAAACCGTTTAACTAGTATCATTATTTGATTTTATTTTAGAAATCTAGCTGTTGTCGGTATCGCATTGGCACAAAGTGGAGTTGCGTTTGCAGGGCAACAAGTTTCGGGGGTCGTTGATGCCATGAGAGAAGCTATGTAAGCCACATTTAAAAAAATCAATTTACTGTACCAGTATTCATTTCTTTTTTTTTTTTTCGTTTTGATAATAGACATGCTGGTTATCCGGATAATCCCAGTACTCACGGGCTTGTTGCCGGTATATGGTCGTCTCTTAGTGGTGCTGGGCGTTTTGTTTCACGCGCTGGGACTGGCATTTTAGTGGACCACATTGGTTTCCAAATGACGGCTGTCGTCGTCTTCTCTGTCCAAATTACAGTGTTAAGTTTTATGCAAAAATGACTATTAACAAATAATTAGATGTATTGTTTATTTCCTTCTATAGGGACTAGCAACCATTTGCTTCATGTTACCAAAATGCAAGAAAGGGGACGGCAAATCCGACGGGGATGACATGACAGTGGATGCCATATCTACGAGGACAACATCGTTTACTTATTCCGTCGTGGATGTCGGTGAGTTTCCATGATTAACTATTTCTCAGCCCGAATCTCCAGCCGAGTCCGGCCACACCTCGAAATGCTGCCCGAATCTATTGATGAATCGACGGAAAGCTGCGTGAACAATACATTCCAGAAGCTGTGACATGCGATGAAAAGGAACTGTTTAAGGGGATCGTCTGTGGGGAACACTTTAACAATTTTGATAAAGTCGTCCTCCAGGTAAACCATTTTTCGAAACAGTAGTTTATGTTTTGAAAATATCTATTTGGATTTGCTTTAGGTTACAGAAAAAGATGTACCTCGATAAATAACATCATTCGAAGAAGCCGGCCTGCGCCTACTACTACTTCAAAACATTAAGATTGCTGGCTACATAAAATCAACACCTATACAGAAAGCTTCAGTTGCAGATATTCTTGCCAAAAGAGATTTGATTACTTGTGCTGTCACGGGCTCCGGCAAAACGGTAATCCAATTAATGAACGCTGTGTAATTTTGAAACCTTGATGCCTTCGTACTAACTTGATTCGAATGGGTCGATATGAACTGGGTAAGTTGAGGTAAAAGTAATTTTGAGTGGGCACGTCTGTGATTGCGACTACGAAAAGGTCCAATTGCATTTAAGATACTCAAGAAACCCTTCGTGACATTCGTTGATTAAGTCATCTAAAATTTCACATTTTTTCATATAGGCGGCGTACTTGGTACCGTTTATGAACATATTGTTAGAACAAGGTGTTTCTGGTGCATCCCCGCCATGGTTCAAAAGCCAGAAGTTGTAATTGTCGCACGCACTCGTGAATTTTCGATTCAAATTCACCGCGGGGCGTGTAAATTCTCCTACAATTCGGTTTTAAAATCTGTCATATATCAAGGAACTGTCACGAGCCATCATCGGTCAAATCTTCAAGCTGGGTGCAATACTCTTGTCGCGACCGCGGGGCGACTCGAGGATTTTCTCAATTAGTGTCACGTCAGGTAATCTATGGTAACACAGATTCCGTAATGGTGAAATTCGGTGTACCCACGGTGGCCGAAGCCATGGAATTAGGCCGAGAAGCTGCCGCATTTGTGTCGGCAAAATTTGTCAAACCCATTAATTTGGAATTCGAAAAAGTCTATTACCCCTATTTATTGATCAACGAAAAGAGGTAATTACGGTTCTGATTTATAAAGACTTGTTAGATGAGATACCAGTTGCACTGTCTGTTTCTGTCTTCACAGGTATCCAGGATTGTATTGGACCAAACCTGAAAAGTTTGACAAAATGGATTGTAAGGGTTTAGAAACTGTTCGTCGTGATAATTGTCAACTCGTTGCCAATCTTATCAATAGCTGGTCTGCAGAAAAGTTTGATTGATCGGTAAACAAAAAGTCATCAGTTTTAGTATTCAAAGTTTGAGGTTTTGATATTTTCTCTTAGAGATCCGGGTGGAGCACTAGAATACGCCAAACAATCTATTTTCGACTTGCTGCGCAACAAAGTCGATATCTCACTTCTGATGATTACCAAGGTAGGCGTAACTATGTTTTGGAATACTGTGATTTTATCCGTTTGCTTTCTTTTATTAAAAAGGAGCTGACTAAAACAGATAAAGACTACGCCAGTAAACAGGCACATGTGGAACTAGCTCACAAGATGCGTAAGCGAGATGCTGGTACAACCCCAAAATTAGGGGATCGAGTTCCGTATGTCATTATCGCAGCCGCTAAAAGTACACCAGCCTACCTCAAGATTCGTCTTTGGATTTCAAATTTCTCATGAACTATTAAGTTTTCATACGTCTTCTTTAGACGGTAAACCCTATTTTTGTAATGGAATACAGCGTACCTATTGATGCCCCATACCATTTGGAAAATCAGCTTTCAAAACCCCTTGTTCGGATTTTGGAACCCATACTTGGATCTAAAGCGGAATCATTGTTGCTACGTAAACATGGACTTATCGCCTTTATTTGCTTGACATAATTGAACGGTTTGTATTCCGTATTGTAGATGGTTACTGTAACGAAGTCATAAAATACAATTTTTATTGAATTATATTGTGTTTTGATTGTTTGTTTTATTAATATGATTATATATTATATCCGTTGTCTTTATTTCTTATAGATATCATAATTCAAGTGTTGTTGCCCTTTCGTTGAATTCTATTTTTATATTGTACCTTGTGCTCTACTTATTTCCGATTGGATGAATCTGCATGAGTAGGAAGTCGCGCCATGCATTTCGGTGAATATGAAATGTTCCTGCGTACGACATCCGGAGCTCATTTGTCGGAAATGCTATGTTCCCTTAAGCCTGTAAAACGTATAAAAGGATGCCCTTTTTGTTCCCAAAAGTTAGTTCTATACTCCTACAGTTCTCTTCAGCCCTTCAGTTATTTCCAGTTCCAGTTCTCATTCTTAGTGCTACAAGTGCTGTCTATTTCTTCAAATATAGTGAGTTCAATTTTGTTACTCATTCAATAATTATTGTGAGTGCTTTCATCGCTTCTTGTGTGCCTGACAAGTTCCGTCTGTCTTATCTTTTCTCTTTCAACGTTTGCCATCTTTATTCCATCTTCGCCACGGCGGTGACGGTAAGACTAGACTCACCTGACTCCATTTTGTATTTCCGTTTCCCATTTATATTCTATATCTGTGTAATTCATTTATTATCTTCGGCCTATTAGAATAAAATATATTCGGCATTGTGGTAACGCCTTCCCGAGTTCATTTTCTTATTACAACTTGTCTTTAAATAACGTAAAGACGTTCTTTTATTACTAAAAGAATGCTTTACATTACCATACCCGGACGCCTTCATTTGTTACTTCAAAAATTGGTGGATTGGCTAGCTTTACCACACGCAAATCCACCTGTGTTGGATGCAAAACCGTCCTTCCAGACGATAGTGCTGTATGCAAGTAAGTCTAATTTCTGCCTATCTCGGCGATGTTTGTTAAATTTGCTGTTCCAATTTAAACAGATTTTGCAAGCCGAAAGAATCGGAGTTCTACCAGAGGGAAATTGGCCAACTTTATGCTCTCGAAGAGAAGTTTAATCGTTTATGGACAGAATGTCAACGGTGCCAGGGAAGTCTCAACGAAGAGATTCTTTGTTGCAAGTAAATAGTTTGAGTGATATCCTAATCATGTTACATACTTAATACTAATCGTTTGCCACATTTAGCCGAGATTGCCCCATCTATTATATGAGGACAAAAGTTAGAAAAAATCTCACGGAACAGGGTAAACTTATGGAAAGATTCAGCCTACCCTGACAACCTACCGCTCTCGTCAATGATGGTGCATACAGGTAGTGGCTTGGCTTTTGTAAAATAGATTGGAAACAATAAATTACACGACTCATTGTTCAGTAAGTTCCCCATAACCAAAAGATTTTAATAAAAATGGTGTATAGCGCCGTAAGAGTCTCGGAGGGAGCAGGCGGTAAAATACGTGATGTCATGTAATTCCGTATTTTGAAAAACGAAAGTTGATGGCATTAGTAAGTAGATGTATAAGTTATTAGAAAAGTCACGTTGTTGCGAATGATCCAGTCGACGAAACATCGTACGAACCAACGCACATTGATTTAATTAGATTAAGTTCTTAGTCTTTCTGTTGTTTTTTTTTGTGGTTTATTTCAATACCTAGATTTTTTTTCTTCCCATCCCATTAAAAAATTTTTTTTTTATTCAATTAAAGTCTTATTTGTCAAACAAAATATTTGCTTTAGGCTCGTAGGGGGCTAGTCGCTAGGTGGCCCAGGTGCTGTGCTGAGCTGAGCTGCTGATGGCCACATTTATCATGGCGTCGTAGCGGCTAGTTATATCACGGCAGCCGAACGTGGCAGACCTTTATTTTTGTAGGTGAAATCCAAGGGAGGAACTGCAAATGCTCGGCGCCATCTTGTACGAACGATGTGGTCTGGCGGACACCTTACCAAGGTGACCATGCATTACCTTCGAGTGTATTTAAGGTATACCATTTACTTGCTTTGTAAAAGCTAGGTTTTTAACTTGTGCATCGTAACGATTTTGAATTGGGTAAGTTGCAAGTCGGTAGATTTGCTCTGCAGTTTCCCGGATACCAGCACCCTGCTTCGCGAGAACTACTCTACGTTGTTCTGGGGGGCTTAGACGAACATCTGAATCCGATTTTGAAGAAGTCTTGCATCGATGGACACTGACAAAATATAGGTGAAATAGCTACAAATTTTTATTAGCAAGGTTCACTTGTGTTCCAACTCATTTTATTTTTCAGGAAGCTGCACATGAATGTTGGGTATTTTATCATAAGTAGAATACAGATAGATTCTGTAGTAGTAGATCTCTTTAGTTGGGTATTGAAATTGGCTTTGGTTTGTATGGGGTCTGATGAGGTCTCAGTTGCATTTGATCCTACTTGTTATTTATCACTGCCAATGCCAGTCGAAAAGGAAGTACCAGTTGACCTGTATCTGGCTAACGTGGACCTTTTAGCAGAAATTTTTCTGCTTTCAAGGGATTCAAAGAGTTTGTAGAATATTATGTCTCTAGGATTCCACAGTTTTAGGTATTCAATTCAATTGACAAGAAATTTACACTGATTCTTGTTTTATTTTTCTAAAGGCAGATTCTTAATTATAAAGGATTGGGAAAGAAAATTGACGGAGGCTCAGTGCCAAAAAAATTATGGTAGTTGGAATGATTACCGAAGCTCTTCGGATTCGTTTATTTCACTCGTTATGGTATTTAAAGAAAATAAACGTGTACCTGTGCCCCTTTGTATCTGTGACCCGATTTCCTCTTCACTTGCGATAATTCTGCAGCGGGTCATGCAGATACTGTGATCAGCAGAAAAAGTTGGAAGTGCGCTGCCCGGAAAGCAAATCTGGGGTAAAAGAAAAAAACTTATTCCAACTAGTAAGCCATTCCCAAATTCAACCAACAAAAAGGTACACAGTGAGATTTGCTTAACAATTATGTTTCTTTAATTGATTTTAAAATTAGGAAAAGGTGGAAGGAAAAACTTCGTTCTCTGGTAGTGTTTTAGTTAAAATCCTTTTTGTGCAAATTCATATTTGAAATTGTTTACCTCATTTTCGAATGGTTCCGTTCACATTTGTTGTTCATGTGAGATTTTATGTTTACCAGTTACTGCATTATATTGACCACTATTGCAAGATGTTTGTTTAGGAATAACTACTGTTTTGTTTATCTGGAATGTTGTGTGGGAGTCCATCAGGAATTGCTGGTCTGCAGTAAATTTGTCAGGTATATGTTAGCTTTCATCAGCAAAACGTTATGCACTAATTGTGTTTGGTTTTCGTGGTATAGGCTAGGTGATGAAGATCAATGAATCAGAAAATGTTTTGCATGGGTGGTGAATGTTCTGACAGTTTTAACAGTTGTGATGTGGTGTATTTCACTTCCACGCATCATGGTGTTTTTATCTATCAGTTGAATTGTATGGTTAATTTTCTGTTCGTGTAACCTCATTTCCTCTTGAATCATATAGTAGAAATTGGTGACCTGAAACAATGAACATGGAAAAATCACCTGTGCCAACGTTGACGATGTTTGATTGATGAAGTGCTGGAAACTAAAATTAATTTTCTTTACAATTTGGTTTCAGGCTATCTTTATAATTTTTTATTAGTTTTGCGTTTGTTTAGAGTCCGCAAGCTCGTAGCTGATTTCCTCCTTTAGATACCGCCTGTCGACGGTTTGACAGCCTCACACAATTGAACGTATGCCAAAAAGTAATTGATCCAATTTAATGTATGCAATGTATACTAATTACACCATTCAAAACAATATTCCAGGCCAAAGTGAGCTCTTCCGATCAGAAAAGTGACGGCGTATCCATTTAATTGAAAATAGGCACAAGATAACGCACAATTGGCGTTCTTGCCTCAATGGAGAAATTTTTCCGTGGAACTTATGACCGAAATACCATTGCAGCTGTTCAAAAAAAAAAGAAAAGTGTATTATCATGCAGATGTTGACTAGCTAACAATCCAGAGATACGTCAACTTGCGAAATTTCTAGATGTGTGTGAAGCGCAATCAGCATCCTTGTTGAACTGTGAACCCAAATCATGTATTTTCCTAGAAATATCTAGGTTTTTGGATAAATAAATAAAAGTCAGTGAAAAAATGTGATTGTGTGTGAGTGATTCACGATCTAAAAGTATGTTTAAAGAGTTCACATCAATGCAGTTCCCGTCTCAAAAAAGCAATATTTTCAATTTTGATGAATTTTTCGGTTGTTAATTGGAAAACAAGATGACGCTGCTGTGTCACTATTTACTTGCTGACTAAGTGTGAACGGTGAAAGCTGTGTTCGAAAGTTTCTGTTAAATATGTCATATTCCAATGGAAAACTTAAGAAAAACTAATGGTGCTTCTGTACGTTTTCATCCCTGAGTGTGTTTTAGAAGTGAAGCCCACAGAATGCTTGGTGTTTATGGTACACGTCTTTTAATCAACTATGTCAGCTGACAAACCAAAAAACTGTTAGCAACCTACTACGTTGCATTCATAAAACTATACGAGTGCTCATTGAGAGGTATAGGACTAATGTTTTGTTATCAGAATCTCATTGCCACCTCGAGCACTACAACATACTCCCCTCAAGCCAAGCAGGATTTCGTAAGGGCTGTTCCACACACGACCACCTATGGGATTTGGAGAATGCCGTCACCTCGGGCTTCAACAAGAAAAAAGAAACTCACTGCGTCTTTCTAGACATTAAAAAAGCTTACGACCTGGTGTGGCTACCCGGGCTGCTCTTCAAAATAAGTCAAGCGCGAGTTACAGGGAACATCCTCAAATGGCTCCTGAGATTGGCGGAGAAAAAGGCCCAGACGAAAAAGGCCCAGACGAAAAAGGCCCGCGAAAAAGGCCCAGACGAAAAAGGCCCATACGAAAAAGGCCCACTTTTTTCCAAATTCAAAAGTGGGCCTTTTTCTCCATTGGACTGGGCCTTTTTCTCCGTTTAATTTCCATGTTCCCACAAACTTTATATTTATTTTCAAAATATATTTCCAACCTCCTATTCCATGGAAAGTGGAATGTACATAGGTTGCTGAAACCGTTACCTTCTATTAGGTTTGCCGAGATCAAACAATGTTAGCGTATGTACATTAGTTAATCTTTGATTATTTATTCGTTAGCAATCTGATTTCGGATTATGTTAGTATTGATATATTGCTAATATCCCGTTAAATAAAGTTCATTTTTCACAATTTTTGTTTATTGAACTACTATCGGCGTTTTTTAATATAATACAAGAAATTAATGTTTTTCGCACTTAGCCTTGTTCTGTCCACCCTCTTTGATTATTCCCCCAACCCCCAGTCCATTTCCCTTATAACTTCCCTTTGTCGATACTTATGCCATAGGTAAAGACCACTGATTCGTTGTGAATAAGGAAACTGAATGAGTTCCGCGGGGCTTTTGTGGTTGCTGGGAACAAAAATATGTTACCACGAAGACTAGTTTATTATTATTAACATTTGATAAATAATGTTTATAGGAATAATAGTACAAACTTGAACTATCGTCTGAGGCAAGGACCAAAACAAAGACTATTGTAATTCAATATTGATTCTAATACTATTTATTCTTTATACATTTTCAATTCTTTTAACAATTACAAAGAGCCCAATAAATATATTAAAATCATAACCTACTGCTATAAATGATTTTGTTCGTTCTTCGTGTCCTGTTTTCACCTTTTGTACATTTTCAAGCAGCTATTGATTACCTAATTACACATCACATACTACATTGAGATATAAGGAAGCTTTACACTTTACGTTAGCAAAGCTACTAATAATGACAAATCAATTTTCTACTACGACGGATTTTTTTTATGAGAGTCTCTTATTAGTGAAGACACTAAACCTTTTAAATTGAATCTAAGATTTTTTTTCTTCAAATTTTCCACGATCATGGAAGGCATATCAGTGTATTTTTCTAAAAAACTATCACGACATGGCTGCACATGAAAGAACACAAGTTTAGCTGATCCATCAGTCAGTATCAGTCTTTCATGCGATAAATTTGCCTTTTTTCTTTAGTTTATTCACTTTATGTTCTTTCTTTTCAGTTTTCTTTTTCTTAATGTTGGCTTTTCTCCTTTTCTGTTGTTATTCCCTTCTCTTTTCCTTTTCTTCGATTCGTTCAGCGCAATTTTTGTTACTCTCTGATTTGATTTGATCTCGTTCATTAATTGGTTTGGCAAGCAATTCCACATAGTCTTTTACCTATTGCAATACAGAAAGGTTAAAAGTTTTCAAGATCTTACAAATATTTTTGTCAAATTGAAAGTTTACCTGAAAACCTTCAGCTATTTGCAGAGCACCATTTCGTGCCTGTTTCTCTTCAATACTTCTTGCATTTTCAACTTCAGCTTGGCCTACCAAGATTTTCATTTTTGGTTTAAGTTTTATTTTCTTTCATTTTAATCGTTGCCACTTCTGGATCTAAAGTGGTCTTATTCAGAATGGGTGAGGAATTAGATAGTTCTCCAAAGTCAAATTTGCCGGAAACTAGGCAGCCTCCACTGTTAAAAATCGGTGTTGGCAGTGTACTTGCTAGTCTTGCTTCAGGAATTTCTGTTTTAACAAACTCTGAAAGACCAGAGGTTGATGACACAGATGCTGCCTTGGTGGCTCGAGCATGTTTGGCAATTCAGGACCTCTTCTTCTTACTTTTCCTTTTTAATTTCTTCTTCATTCCCTCTAACTTCCGTTTAAGTTTGATTTTCGTTGTCTTATCAGACAATTCCAGCTTTTTCTCTGAAAATCAATGGAATAAACTGGCCGGTCTTCCTTAAATGTAAATGTTAGACATACCTGTTAAGTGTGAGGTGTTCATTCGGTTTATGTTCTTTCTTTTCAGTTTTCTTTTTCTTAATGTTGGCTTTTCTCGTTTTCTGTTGTTATTCCTTTCTCTTTTCCTATTCTTCGATGCGTTCAGCCAACTTCTTTTACAATTTGATTTGATTTCATCTTGTTTCTTAATAGATTTAGCAAGCAATTCCACATTGTTTTTCACCTATTGCAATACAGATAGGTTAAATTATTTAAAATCTTAAAAATATGTTTGTCAAATTGAAAGTTTACCTGAAAACCTTCTGCTCTTTGCAGAGCACCTTTTCATGCCTGTTTCTCTTCAATACTTCTCGCATTCAACTTCAGTTTGGCCATCCAAGATTTTCACTTTGGCTTTGAGTTTTTTTTTTTTTATCGTTGCCACTTTTGAATCTAAAGTGGTCTTGTTCAGAATGGGTGAGGGATAAGATAGTTCTCCTAAATCAAATTAGCTGAATACTAGGCAGCCTTCACTGTTGAAAATTTGTGTTAGCAGTGTACTTGTTGGTCTTGGTTCAGGAATACCTGTTTTGACAAACTCTGTCGGATCAGAGGTTGATGACACTGATGCTGCCTCGGTGGCTTGTGCAAGTTTAGCAATTCAGGACCACTTCTTGTTATTTTTCTTTTTTAATTTCTTCTTCTTCTATTTTTCTAATTTTTTTAAAGTTTGGTTTTCATTGTCCTATTAGACAAATCCGCCATTTCCCTGAAAATAGATGGAATAAGCTGGCCAGTCTTCCTTAAACGTAAAGATTAACACATACCTGTTAAGTGTGAGGTGTTAGCTGCTAGACATTCTTCTTGTTCAACACCAACCTTATTGCTATTGAGATCGTCAACTGTAGATACACTTTCAGTTGGAATGTTGGTCAATAAGCTAGCAATGAAAAACTCTTCAGGAGAGAGTTGCTTTTTAAGAGCGACGATGTCAATGGACCCTCGCGTTTTATAAGGCTCTTGATTTTTAGGGTCCTCATTTCCTACAAATTTTGTTTAGACGTCACTTTCAAGTTCTTGTTTTCTCTTTTTCTATTTACAAAAACTGCCTCTCATATTATAACCTTTAAACTTTATTATTATTTACCTTGATCTCTCAACATTATCACTGATCACTCCATAGATCAAACTATACGAAACAATAAGTCTATTGTTATTTTCTTTAGGGAACGGCATTTTGAAGCCAAATCTAGCGTCAGGACGCCACAAACAATGGCGGACGGTGGAAAGCTGTTATTAAAACTTTTAGCTAAAGCTTTATTAAATTCAACAAAATTTAGTTCCTTTGTTATTGTTCTATTATTATAATTCATTATTATTGTTATACAAAGGAACTAAATTTTGTTGAATTTGTAATAAAAGAATTAAAAATTTTTAAAATTTTATGTTAAAAACCGTCCGCCATTGTTTGTGGCGTCCTGACGCTAGATTTGACTTGAAAATGCCGTTCCCTGAAGAAAATAACAATAGACTTGTTTCGTATAGTTTGATCTATGGAGTGATCAGTGATAATGTTGAGAAATCAAGGTATATAATAATAAAGTTTAAAGGTTATAATATGAGAGGCAGTTTTTGTAAATGGAAAAAGAGAAAACAAGAACTTGAAAGTGTCGTCTAAACAAAATTTATAGGAAATGAGGACCCAAAAAATCATGATTTCTAGCTTATTGACCAACATTCCAATTGAAAGTGTATACAGTTGACGATCTCAATAGCAATAAGGTTGGTGTTGAACAGGAAGAATGTCTAGCAGCTAACACCTCACACTTAACAGGTATGTGTTAATCTTTACGTTTAAGGAAGACGGGCCAGCTTATTCCATCTATTTTCAGGGAAAAGGCTGGATTTGTCTGATAGAACAATGAAAACCAAACTTAAAAGGAGTTAGAAAAATTGAAGAAGAAGAAATTAAAAAAGAAAAATAACAAGAAGTGGTCCTGAATTGCCCAACTTGCACAAGCCACCGAGGCAGCATCAGTGTCATCAACCTCTGATCCCACAGAGTTTGTCAAAACAGGTATTCCTGAACCAAGACCAACAAGTACACCGCTAACACCAATTTTCAACAGCGAAGGCTGCCTAGTATTCAGCAAATTTGATTTAGGAGAACTATCTAATCCCTCACCCATTCTGAACAAGAACACTTTAGATTGAAAAGTAGCAACGATAAAAAAAAACTCAAAGCCAAAGTGAAAATCTTGGATGGCCAAGCTGAAGTTGGAATGTGAGAAGTATTGAAGAGAAACAGGCATGAAAAGGTGCTTTGCAAAGAGCTGAAGGTTTTCAGGTAACCTTTCAATTTGACATACATATTTGTAAGATCTTAAATAATTTTAACCTTTCTGTATTGCAATAGGTAAAAAACAATGTGGAATGGCTTGCTAAATCTATTATGAAACAAGATGAAATCAAATCAGATAGTAAAAAGAAGTTGGCTGAACGCATCGAAGAATAGGAAAAGAGAAAGGAATAACAACAGAAAACGAGAAAAGCCAACATTAAGAAAAAGAAAACTGAGAAGAAAGAACATAAACTGAATGAACGCCTCACACTTAACAGGTATGTGTTAACATTTACATTTAAGGAAGACCGGCCAGTTTATTCCATTGATTTTCAGAGGAAAAGCTGGAATTGTCTGATAAGACAACGAAAATCCAATTTAAACGGAAGTTAGAGGGAATGAAGAAGAAATTAAAAAGAAAAAGTAAGAAGAAGAGGTCCTGAATTGCCAAACATGCTCGAGCCACCAAGGCAGTATCTGTGTCATCAACCTCTGGTCTTTCAGAGTTTGTTAAAACAGAAATTCCTGAACCAAGACTAGCAAGTACACTGGCAACACCAATTTTTAACAGTGAAGGCTGCCTAGTTTCCAGCAAATTTGATTTTGGAGAACTATCTAATTCCTCACCCATTCTGAAAAAGACCACTTTATATCCAGAAGTGGCAACGATTAAAATGAAAGAAAATAAAACTTAAACCAAAAATGAATATCTTGGTAGGCCAAGCTGAAGCTGAGAATGCAAGAAGCATTGAAGAGAAACAGGCATGAAATGGTGCTCTGCAAATAGCTGAAGGTTTTCAGGTAAACTTTCAATTTGACAAAAATATTTGTAAGATCTTCAAAACTTTTAACCTTTCTGTATTGCAATAGGTAAAAGACTATGTGGAATTGCTTGCCAAATCAATTAATGAACGAGATCAAATCAGAAAGTAACATAAATTGCGCTGAACGAATCGAAGAAAAGGAAAAGAGAAAGGAATAACAACAGAAAAAGAGAAAAGCCAACATTAAGAAAAATAAAACTGAAAAGAAAGAACATAAAGTGAATAAACTAAAGAAAAAAGGCAAATTTACCGTATGAAAGACTGATACTGACTCATGGATGAGCTAAACTCTTGTTCTTTCATGTGCAGCCATGTCGTGATAGTTTTATAGAAAAATACACTGGCATGCCTTCCATGATCGTGGAAAATTTGAAGAAAAAATATCTTAGATTCATTTAAAAAGGTTTAGTGTCTTCACTAATAACAGACTCTCATTTAAAAAAAAGTCCGTCATGGTAGAAAATTGATTTGTCATTATTAGTAGCTTTGTTAACGTAAAGTGTAAAGCTTCCTTATATCTCAATGTATTATGTGATGTGTAATTAGGTAATCAATAGCTGCTTGAAAATGTGCAAAAGGTGAAAACAGGACACGAAGAACGAACAGAATCATTTATAGCAGTAGGTTATGATTTTAATATATTTATTGGGCTCTTTGTAATTGTTAAAAGAATTGAAAATGTATAAGGAATAAATGGTATTAGAATCAATATTGAATTACATAATCTTTGTTTTGGTCCTTGCCTCAGACGATAATTTAAGTTTGTAATATTATTCCTATAAACATTATTTATCAAATGTTAATGATAATAAACTAGTCTTCGTGGTAACATATATTTTTGTTCCCAGCAACCACAAAAGCCCCGCGGAACTCATTCAGTTTCCGTATTCCCAACGAATCAGTGGTCTTTACCTATGGCATAAGTATCGACAAAAAGAAGCTATATGGGAGATGGACTGGGGGTTGGGGGAATAATGAAAGAGGGTGGACAGAACAAGGCTAAGTGCGAAAAACATTTATTTTTTGTATTATATTTAAAAAAGCGATGGTAGTTCAATAAACAAAAATTGTGAAAAATGAACTTTATTAAACGGGATATTAGCAATATATAAATACTAATATAATCCGAAATTAGATTGCAACCGAATAAATAATCAAAGATTAACTAGCGTACAAACGCTAACATTGTTTGATCTCTGCAAACCTTAAAGAAAATCACGGTTTCAGCAACCTTTGTACATTCCAAATTCCACGGAATAGGAGGTGGGAAATACAATTTTCGAAACAAACATAAAGTTTGTAAGAAAATGGAAATTGAGCGGAGAAAAAGGCCCAGTCCAATGGAGAAAAAGGCCCACTTTTGAATTTGGAAAAAAGTGGGCCTTTTTCGTATGGGCCTTTTTCGTCTGGGCCTTTTTTCGCGGGCTATATTTTTCGTCTGGGCCTTTTTCGTCTGAATGGCCTTTTTCTCCGACCTCACTATATTCACATTGAATACACGTATATTTGATGCTGTTTGAATGTAGATATGAAACTGATTCTATAACACTATATTCACATTGAATACACGTATATTTGATGCTGTTTGAATGTAGATATTGAAATCACTGTACTATATTCACATTGAATACACGTATATTTGATGCTGTTTGAATGTAGATATTGAAACTGATTGTATCACACTATATTCACATTGAATACACGTATATTTGATGCTGTTTGAATGTAGATATTGAAACTCACTGTATCACACTATATTCACATTGAATACACGTATATTTGATACTGTTTGAATGTAGATATTGAAACTGATTCTATAACACTATATTCACATTGAATACACGTATATTTGATGCTGTTTGAATGTAGATATTGAAACTCACTGTATCACACTATATTCACATTGAATACACGTATATTTGATACTGTTTGAATGTAGATCATGAAACTGATTCTATAACACTATATTCACATTTAATACACGTATATTTGATACTTTTGAATGTAGATATGAAACTGATTCTATAACACTATATTCACATTGAATACACGTATATTTGATGCTGTTTGAATGTAGATATTGAAACTCACTGTATCACACTATATTCACATTGAATACACGTATATTTGATGCTGTTTGAATGTAGATATTGAAACTGACTGTATCACACTATATTCACATTGAATACACGTATATTTGATACTGTTTGAATTTAGATCATGAAACTGATTCTATAACACTATATTCACATTGAATACACGTATATTTGATGCTGTTTGAATGTAGATATTGAAACTCACTGTATCACACTATATTCACATTGAATACACGTATATTTGATGCTGTTTGAATGTAGATATTGAAACTCACTGTATCACACTATATTCACATTGAATACACGTATATTTGATGCTGTTTGAATGTAGATATGAAACTGATTCTATAACACTATATTCACATTGAATACACGTATATTTGATGCTGTTTGAATGTAGATATTGAAACTGACTGTATCACACTATATTCACATTGAATACACGTATATTTGATGCTGTTTGAATGTAGATATTGAAACTGATTCTGTATAACACTATATTCACATTGAATACACGTATATTTGATGCTGTTTGAATGTAGATATTGAAACTCACTGTATCACACTATATTCACATTGAATACACGTATATTTGATGCTGTTTGAATGTAGATATTGAAACTGATTCTATAACACTATATTCACATTGAATACACGTATATTTGATGCTGTTTGAATGTAGATATTGAAACTGATTCTATAACACTATATTCACATTGAATACACGTATATTTGATGCTGTTTGAATGTAGATATTGAAACTGATTCTATAACACTATATTCACATTGAATACACGTATATTTGATGCTGTTTGAATGTAGATATTGAAACTCACTATATCACACTATATTCACATTGAATACACGTATATTTGATGCTGTTTGAATGTAGATGCTGTTTGAAACTGATTCTATAACACTATATTCACATTGAATACACGTATATATTTGATGCTGTTTGAATGTAGATATTGAAACTGATTGTATCACACTATATTCACATTGAATACACGTATATTTGATGCTGTTTGAATGTAGATATTGAAACTCACTGTATCACACTATATTCACATTGAATACACGTATATTTGATGCTGTTTGAATGTAGATATTGAAACTGATTCTATAACACTATATTCACATTGAATACACGTATATTTGATGCTGTTTGAATGTAGATATTGAAACTGATTGTATCACACTATATTCACATTGAATACACGTATATTTGATGCTGTTTGAATGTAGATATTGAAACTGATTCTATAACACTATATTCACATTGAATACACGTATATTTGATGCTGTTTGAATGTAGATATTGAAACTCACTGTATTATAACTATATTCACATTGAATACACGTATATTTGATGCTGTTTGAATGTAGATATTGAAACTCACTGTATCACACTATATTCACATTGAATACACGTATATTTGATGCTGTTTGAATGTAGATATGAAACTGATTCTATAACACTATATTCACATTGAATACACGTATATTTGATGCTGTTTGAATGTAGATATTGAAACTCACTGTATAACACTATATTCACATTGAATACACGTATATTTGATGCTGTTTGAATGTAGATATTGAAACTGATTCTATAACACTATATTCACATTGAATACACGTATATTTGATGCTGTTTGAATGTAGATATTGATCATTGAAACTCTGTTTGAATGTAGATGAAACTGATTATATTCACACACTATATTCACATATGAATACACGTATATTTGATGCTGTTCGAATGTACATCATGAAACTGATTGTATAACACTATATTCACATTGAATACACTTATATTTGATACTGTTTGTATGTAGATATTGAAACTGACTGTATCACACTATATTCACATTGAATACACGTATATTTGATGCTGTTTGAATGTAGATATTGAAACTGATTCTATAACACTATATTCACATTGAATACACGTATATTTGATGCTGTTTGAATGTAGATATTGAAACTGATTCTGTATAACACTATATTCACATTGAATACACGTATATTTGATGCTGTTTGAATGTAGATATTGAAACTCATTGTATAACACTATATTCACATTGAATACACGTATATTTGATGCTGTTTGAATGTAGATATTGAAACTGATTCTATAACACTATATTCACATTGAATACACGTATATTTGATGCTGTTTGAATGTAGATATTGAAACTGATTCTATGTATCACACTATATTCACATTGAATACACGTATATTTGATGCTGTTTGAATGTAGATATTGAAACTGATTCTATAACACTATATTCACATTGAATACACGTATATTTGATGCTGTTTGAATGTAGATATTGAAACTGATTCTATAACACTATATTCACATTGAATACACGTATATTTGATGCTGTTTGAATGTAGATATTGAAACTCACTGTATCACACTATATTCACATTGAATACACGTATATTTGATGCTGTTTGAATGTAGATATTGAAACTGATTCTATAACACTATATTCACATTGAATACACGTATATTTGATGCTGTTTGAATGTAGATATTGAAACTGACTGTATCACACTATATTCACATTGAATACACGTATATTTGATGCTGTTTGAATGTACATCAGGAAACTGATTGTATAACACTATATTCACATTGAATACACGTTTACTTGGTGCTGTTTGAATGTAGATATTGAAACTCACTGTATCACACTATATTCACATTGAATACACGTATATTTGATGCTGTTTGAATGTAGATATTGAAACTGATTCTATAACACTATATTCACATTGAATACACGTATATTTGATGCTGTTTGAATGTAGATATTGAAACTGATTCTATAACACTATATTCACATTGAATACACGTATATTTGATGCTGTTTGAATGTAGATATTGAAACTCTGATTGTATCACACTATATTCACATATGAATACACTTATATTTGATGCTGTTTGAATGTAATTGAAACTGATTCTATAACACTATATTCACATTGAATACACGTATATTTGATGCTGTTTGAATGTAGATATTGAAACTGATTCTGTATCACACTATATTCACATTGAATACACGTATATTTGATGCTGTTTGAATGTAGATATTGAAACTGATTGTATAACACTATATTCACATTGAATACACGTATATTTGATGCTGTTTTGAATGTAGATCACATGAAACTGATTATATAACACTATATTCACATTGAATACACGTATATTTGATGCTGTTTGAATGTAGATATTGAAACTCACTGTATCACACTATATTCACATTGAATACACGTATATTTGATGCTGTTTGAATGTAGATATTGAAACTGATTCTATAACACTATATTCACATTGAATACACGTATATTTGATGCTGTTTGAATGTAGATATTGAAACTGATTGTATAACACTATATTCACATTGAATACACGTATATTTGATGCTGTTTGAATGTAGATATTGAAACATTCTATAACACTATATTCACATTGAATACACGTATATTTGATGCTGTTTGAATGTAGATATTGAAACTCACTGTATCACACTATATTCACATTGAATACACGTATATTTGATGCTGTTTGAATGTAGATATGAAACTGATTCTATAACACTATATTCACATTGAATACACGTATATTTGATGCTGTTTGAATGTAGATATTGAAACTGATTCTATAACACTATATTCACATTGAATACACGTATATTTGATGCTGTTTGAATGTAGATATTGAAACTGATGTATAACACTATATTCACATTGAATACACGTATATTTGATGCTGTTTGAATGTAGATATTGAAACTCACTGTATCACACTATATTCACATTGAATACACGTATATTTGATGCTGTTTGAATGTAGATATTGAAACTGATTCTATAACACTATATTCACATTGAATACACGTATATTTGATGCTGTTTGAATGTAGATATTGAAACTGATTCTATAACACTATATTCACATTGAATACACGTATATTTGATGCTGTTTGAATGTAGATATTGAAACTCACTGTATAACACTATATTCACATTGAATACACGTATATTTGATGCTGTTTGAATGTAGATATTGAAACTGATTCTATAACACTATATTCACATTGAATACACGTATATTTGATGCTGTTTGAATGTAGATATTGAAACTGATTGTATAACACTATATTCACATTGAATACACGTATATTTGATGCTGTTTGAATGTAGATATTGAAACTGATTGTATAACACTATATTCACATTGAATACACGTATATTTGATGCTGTTTGAATGTAGATATTGAAACTGATTCTATAACACTATATTCACATTGAATACACGTATATTTGATGCTGTTTGAATGTAGATATTGAAACTGACTGTATCACACTATATTCACATTGACTACACGTATATTTGTTTCTGTTTGAATGTAGATCATGAAACTGATTCTATAACACTATATTCACATTGAATACAAGTATATTTGATGCTGTTTGAATGTAGATATTGAAACTGATTGTATAACACTATATTCACATTGAATACACGTATATTTGATGCTGTTTGAATGTAGATATTGAAACTCACTGTATCACACTATATTCACATTGAATACACGTATATTTGATGCTGTTTGAATGTAGATATTGAAACTCACTGTATCACACTATATTCACATTGAATACACGTATATTTGATGCTGTTTGAATGTAGATATTGAAACTGATTCTATAACACTATATTCACATTGAATACACGTATATTTGATGCTGTTTGAATGTAGATATTGAAACTGATTCTATAACACTATATTCACATTGAATACACGTATATTTGATGCTGTTTGAATGTAGATATTGAAACTCACTGTATCACACTATATTCACATTGAATACACGTATATTTGATGCTGTTTGAATGTAGATATGAAACTGATTCTATAACACTATATTCACATTGAATACACGTATATTTGATGCTGTTTGAATGTAGATATTGAAACTGATTGTATCACACTATATTCACATTGAATACACGTATATTTGATGCTGTTTGAATGTAGATATTGAAACTGATTGTATCACACTATATTCACATTGAATACACGTATATTTGATGCTGTTTGAATGTAGATATTGAAACTGATTCTATAACACTATATTCACATTGAATACACGTATATTTGATGCTGTTTGAATGTAGATATTGAAACTGATTGTATAACACTATATTCACATTGAATACACGTATATTTGATGCTGTTTGAATGTAGATATTGAAACTGATTCTGTATCACACTATATTCACATTGAATACACGTATATTTGATGCTGTTTGAATGTAGATATGAAACTGATTCTATAACACTATATTCACATTGAATACACGTATATTTGATGCTGTTTGAATGTAGATATTGAAACTGACTGTATCACACTATATTCACATTGAATACACGTATATGATGCTGTTTGAATGTAGATATTGAAACTGACTGTATCACACTATATTCACATTGAATACACGTATATTTGATGCTGTTTGAATGTAGATATTGAAACTGATTGTATCACACTATATTCACATTGAATACACGTATATTTGATGCTGTTTGAATGTAGATATGAAACTGATTCTATAACACTATATTCACATTGAATACACGTATATTTGATGCTGTTTGAATGTAGATATTGAAACTGACTGTATCACACTATATTCACATTGAATACACGTATATTTGATGCTGTTTGAATGTAGATATTGAAACTCACTGTATCACACTTTATTCACATTGAATACACGTATATTTGATGCTGTTTGAATGTAGATATTGAAACTCACTGTATCACACTATATTCACATTGAATACACGTATATTTGATGCTGTTTGAATGTAGATATGAAACTGATTCTATAACACTATATTCACATTGAATACACGTATATTTGATGCTGTTTGAATGTAGATATGAAACTGATTCTATAACACTATATTCACATTGAATACACGTATATTTGATGCTGTTTGAATGTAGATATTGAAACTCATTGTATCACACTATATTCACATTGAATACACGTATATTTGATGCTGTTTGAATGTAGATATTGAAACTGATTCTATAACACTATATTCACATTGAATACACGTATATTTGATGCTGTTTGAATGTAGATATTGAAACTCATTGTATCACACTATATTCACAATGAATACACGTATATTTGATGCTGTTTGAATGTAGATCATGAAACTGATTCTATAACACTATATTCATATTGAATACACGTATATTTTATGCTGTTTGAATGTAGATCATTGAAACTGATTCTATAACACTATATTCACATTGAATACACGTATATTTGATGCTGTTTGAATGTAGATATTGAAACTGATTGTATCACACTATATTCACATTGAATACACGTATATTTGATGCTTTTTGAATGCAGATATTGAAACTGATTCTATAACACTATATTCACATTGAATACACGTATATTTGATGCTGTTTGAATGTAGATATTGAAACTGACTGTATCACACTATATTCACATTGAATACACGTATATTTGATGCTGTTTGAATGTAGATATTGAAACTGATTGTATAACACTATATTCACATTGAATACACGTATATTTGATGCTGTTTGAATGTAGATATTGAAACTGATTGTATCACACTATATTCACATTGAATACACGTATATTTGATGCTGTTTGAATGTAGATATTGAAACTCATTGTATCACACTATATTCACATTGAATACACGTATATTTGATGCTGTTTGAATGTAGATCATGAAACTGATTCTATAACACTATATTCACATTGAATACACGTATATTTGATGCTGTTTGAATGTAGATATTGAAACTGACTGTATCACACTATATTCACATTGAATACACGTATATTTGATGCTGTTTGAATGTAGATATTGAAACTGATTCTATAACACTATATTCACATTGAATACACGTATATTTGATGCTGTTTGAATGTAGATATTGAAACTGATTGTATAACACTATATTCACATTGAATACACGTATATTTGATGCTGTTTGAATGTAGATATTGAAACTGATTCTATAACACTATATTCACATTGAATACACGTATATTTGATATTTGCTGTTTGAATGTAGATATTGAAACGCACTGTATCACACTATATTCACATTGAATACACGTATATTTGATGCTGTTTGAATGTAGATATTGAAACTGACTGTATCACACTATATTCACATTGAATACACGTATATTTGATGCTGTTTGAATGTAGATATTGAAACTGATTCTATAACACTATATTCACATTGAATACACGTATATTTGATGCTGTTTGAATGTAGATATTGAAACTCACTGTATCACACTATATTCACATTGAATACACGTATATTTGATGCTGTTTGAATGTAGATATTGAAACTGATTCTATAACACTATATTCACATTGAATACACGTATATTTGATGCTGTTTGAATGTAGATCATTGAAACTGATTCTATAACACTATATTCACATTGAATACACGTATATTTGATGCTGTTTGAATGTAGATATTGAAACTGATTGTATCACACTATATTCACATTGAATACACGTATATTTGATGCTGTTTGAATGTAGATATGAAACTGATTCTATAACACTATATTCACATTGAATACACGTATATTTGATGCTGTTTGAATGTAGATATTGAAACTCACTGTATCACACTATATTCACATTGAATACACGTATATTTGATGCTGTTTGAATGTAGATATGAAACTGATTCTATAACACTATATTCACATTGAATACACGTATATTTGATGCTGTTTGAATGTAGATATTGAAACTGATTCTATATCACACTATATTCACATTGAATACACGTATATTTGATGCTGTTTGAATGTAGATATTGAAACTCACTGTATCACACTATATTCACATTGAATACACGTATATTTGATGCTGTTTGAATGTAGATCATGAAACTGATTCTATAACACTATATTCACATTGAATACACGTATATTTGATGCTGTTTGAATGTAGATATTGAAACTCACTGTATCACACTATATTCACATTGAATACACGTATATTTGATGTTGTTTGAATGTAGATATTGAAACTTACTGTATCACACTATATTCACATTGAATACACGTATATTTGATGCTGTTTGAATGTAGATATTGAAACTCACTGTATCACACTATATTCACATTGAATACACGTATATTTGATGCTGTTTGAATGTAGATATGAAACTGATTCTATAACACTATATTCACATTGAATACACGTATATTTGATGCTGTTTGAATGTAGATATTGAAACTGACTGTATCACACTATATTCACATTGAATACACGTATATTTGATGCTGTTTGAATGTAGATATTGAAACTCACTGTATCACACTATATTCACATTGAATACACGTATATTTGATGCTGTTTGAATGTAGATATTGAAACTCACTGTATCACACTATATTCACATTGAATACACGTATATTTGATGCTGTTTGAATGTAGATATTGAAACTGATTCTATAACACTATATTCACATTGAATACACGTATATTTGATGCTGTTTGAATGTAGATATTGAAACTGATTGTATAACACTATATTCACATTGAATACACGTATATTTGATGCTGTTTGAATGTAGATATTGAAACTCACTGTATCACACTATATTCACATTGAATACACGTATATTTGATGCTGTTTGAATGTAGATATTGAAACTCACTGTATCACACTATATTCACATTGAATACACGTATATTTGATGCTGTTTGAATGTAGATATTGAAACTCACTGTATCACACTATATTCACATTGAATACACGTATATTTGATACTGTTTGAATGTAGATCATGAAACTGATTCTATAACACTATATTCACATTGAATACACGTATATTTGATGCTGTTTGAATGTAGATATTGAAACTCACTGTATCACACTATATTCACATTGAATACACGTATATTTGATGCTGTTTGAATGTAGATATTGAAACTCATTGTATCACACTATATTCACATTGAATACACGTATATTTGATGCTGTTTGAATGTAGATATTGAAACTCACTGTATCACACTATATTCACATTGAATACACGTATATTTGATGCTGTTTGAATGTAGATATGAAACTGATTCTATAACACTATATTCACATTGAATACACGTATATTTGATGCTGTTTGAATGTAGATATTGAAACTGACTGTATCACACTATATTCACATTGAATACACGTATATTTGCTGCTGTTTGAATGTAGATATTGAAACTGACTGTATCACACTATATTCACATTGAATACACGTATATTTGATGCTGTTTGAATGTAGATATTGAAACTCACTGTATCACACTATATTCACATTGAATACACGTATATTTGATGCTGTTTGAATGTAGATCATGAAACTGATTCTATAACACTATATTCACATTGAATACACGTATATTTGATGCTGTTTGATTGTAGATATGGTAACTGATTGTATCACACTATATTCACATTGAATACACGTATATTTGATGCTGTTTGAATGTAGATATTGAAACTGATTCTATAACACTATATTCACATTGAATACACGTATATTTGATGCTGTTTGAATGTAGATATTGAAACTCACTGTATCACACTATATTCACATTGAATACACGTATATTTGATGCTGTTTGAATGTAGATATTGAAACTGATTCTATAACACTATATTCACATTGAATACACGTATATTTGATGCTGTTTGAATGTAGATATTGAAACTCACTGTATCACACTATATTCACATTGAATACACGTATATTTGATGCTGTTTGAATGTAGATATTGAAACTCACTGTATCACACTATATTCACATTGAATACACGTATATTTGATGCTGTTTGAATGTAGATATTGAAACTGATTCTATAACACTATATTCACATTGAATACACGTATATTTGATGCTGTTTGAATGTAGATATTGAAACTCACTGTATCACACTATATTCACATTGAATACACGTATATTTGATGCTGTTTGAATGTAGATATTGAAACTGATTGTATCACACTATATTCACATTGAATACACGTATATTTAATGCTGTTTGAATGTAGATATTGAAATTCTATGTATCACACTATATTCACATTGAATACACGTATATTTGATGCTGTTTGAATGTAGATATTGAAAAACTGATTCTATAACACTATATTCACATTGAATACACGTATATTTGATGCTGTTTGAATGTAGATATTGAAACTGACTGTATCACACTATATTCACATTGAATACACGTATATTTGATGCTGTTTGAATGTAGATATTGAAACTCACTGTATCACACTATATTCACATTGAATACACGTATATTTGATGCTGTTTGAATGTAGATATTGAAACTCACTGATCACACTATATTCACATTGAATACACGTATATTTGATGCTGTTTGAATGTAGATATTGAAACTGATTCTATAACACTATATTCACATTGAATACACGTATATTTGATGCTGTTTGAATGTAGATATTGAAACTGACTGTATCACACTATATTCACATTGAATACTCGTATATATGATACTGTTTGAATGTACATATGAAACTGATTGTATAACACTATATTCACATTGAATACACGTATATTTGATGCTGTTTGAATGTAGATATTGAAACTCACTGTATCACACTATATTCACATTGAATACACGTATATTTGATACTGTTTGAATGTAGATCATGAAACTGATTCTATAACACTATATTCACATTGAATACACGTATATTTGATGCTGTTTGAATGTAGATATTGAAACTGACTGTATCACACTATATTCACATTGAATACACGTATATTTGATGCTGTTTGAATGTAGATATTGAAACTGATTGTATCACACTATATTCACATTGAATACACGTATATTTGATGCTGTTTGAATGTAGATATTGAAACTCACTGTATCACACTATATTCACATTGAATACACGTATATTTGATGCTGTTTGAATGTAGATATGAAACTGATTCTATAACACTATATTCACATTGAATACACGTATATTTGATGCTGTTTGAATGTAGATATTGAAACTGACTGTATAACACTATATTCACATTGAATACAAGTATATTTGATGCTGTTTGAATGTAGATATTGAAACTGACTGTATAACACTATATTCACATTGAATACACGTATATTTGATGCTGTTTGAATGTAGATATTGAAACTCACTGTATCACACTATATTCACATTGAATACACGTATATTTGATGCTGTTTGAATGTAGATATTGAAACTCACTGTATCACACTATATTCACATTGAATACACGTATATTTGATACTGTTTGAATGTAGATCATGAAACTGATTCTATAACACTATATTCACATTGAATACACGTATATTTGATGCTGTTTGAATGTAGATATTGAAACTCACTGTATCACACTATATTCACATTGAATACACGTATATTTGATGCTGTTTGAATGTAGATATTGAAACTGACTGTATAACACTATATTCACATTGAATACACGTATATTTGATGCTGTTTGAATGTAGATATTGAAACTCACTGTATCACACTATATTCACATTGAATACACGTATATTTGATGCTGTTTGAATGTAGATATTGAAACTGATTCTATAACACTATATTCACATTGAATACACGTATATTTGATGCTGTTTGAATGTAGATATTGAAACTGACTGTATCACACTATATTCACATTGAATACACGTATATTTGATGCTGTTTGAATGTAGATATTGAAACTCACTGTATCACACTATATTCACATTGAATACACGTATATTTGATGCTGTTTGAATGTAGATATTGAAACTCACTGTATCACACTATATTCACATTGAATACACGTATATTTGATGCTGTTTGAATGTAGATATTGAAACTGATTCTATAACACTATATTCACATTGAATACACGTATATTTGATGCTGTTTGAATGTAGATATTGAAACTCACTGTATCACACTATATTCACATTGAATACACGTATATTTGATGCTGTTTGAATGTAGATCATGAAACTGATTCTATAACACTATATTCACATTGAATACACGTATATTTGATGCTGTTTGAATGTAGATATTGAAACTCACTGTATCACACTATATTCACATTGAATACACGTATATTTGATGCTGTTTGAATGTAGATATTGAAACTGATTCTATAACACTATATTCACATTGAATACACGTATATTTGATGCTGTTTGAATGTAGATATTGAAACTCACTGTATCACACTATATTCACATTGAATACACGTATATTTGATGCTGTTTGAATGTAGATATTGAAACTCACTGTATCACACTATATTCACATTGAATACACGTATATTTGATGCTGTTTGAATGTAGATATGAAACTGATTCTATAACACTATATTCACATTGAATACACGTATATTTGATGCTGTTTGAATGTAGATATTGAAACTCACTGTATCACACTATATTCACATTGAATACACGTATATTTGATGCTGTTTGAATGTAGATATTGAAACTGACTGTATAACACTATATTCACATTGAATACACGTATATTTGATGCTGTTTGAATGTAGATATTGAAACTCACTGTATCACACTATATTCACATTGAATACACGTATATTTGATGCTGTTTGAATGTAGATCATGAAACTGATTCTATAACACTATATTCACATTGAATACACGTATATTTGATGCTGTTTGAATGTAGATATTAAAAATGACTGTATCACACTATATTCACATTGAACACACGTATATTGTAGATATTGAAACTCACTGTATCACACTATATTCACATTGAATACACGTATATTTGATGCTGTTTGAATGTAGATATGAAACTGATTCTATAACACTATATTCACATTGAATACACGTATATTTGATGCTGTTTGAATGTAGATATTGAAACTCACTGTATCACACTATATTCACATTGAATACACGTATATTTGATGCTGTTTGAATGTAGATCATGAAACTGATTCTATAACACTATATTCACATTGAATACACGTATATTTGATGCTGTTTGAATGTAGATATTGAAACTCACTGTATAACACTATATTCACATTGAATACACGTATATTTGATGCTGTTTGAATGTAGATATTGAAACTGATTCTATAACACTATATTCACATTGAATACACGTATATTTGATGCTGTTTGAATGTAGATATTGAAACTGACTGTATCACACTATATTCACATTGAATACACGTATATTTGATGCTGTTTGAATGTAGATATTGAAACTCACTGTATCACACTATATTCACATTGAATACACGTATATTTGATGCTGTTTGAATGTAGATCATGAAACTGATTCTATAACACTATATTCACATTGAATACACGTATATTTGATGCTGTTTGAATGTAGATATTGAAACTCACTGTATCACACTATATTCACATTGAATACACGTATATTTGATGCTGTTTGAATGTAGATATTGAAACTGATTCTATAACACTATATTCACATTGAATACACGTATATTTGATGCTGTTTGAATGTAGATATTGAAACTCACTGTATCACACTATATTCACATTGAATACACGTATATTTGATGCTGTTTGAATGTAGATATTGAAACTGATTCTATAACACTATATTCACATTGAATACACGTATATTTGATGCTGTTTGAATGTAGATATTGAAACTGACTGTATCACACTATATTCACATTGAATACACGTATATTTGATGCTGTTTGAATGTAGATATTGAAACTCACTGTATCACACTATATTCACATTGAATACACGTATATTTGATGCTGTTTGAATGTAGATATTGAAACTCACTGTATCACACTATATTCACATTGAATACACGTATATTTGATACTGTTTGAATGTAGATCATGAAACTGATTCTATAACACTATATTCACATTGAATACACGTATATTTGATGCTGTTTGAATGTAGATATTGAAACTGACTGTATAACACTATATTCACATTGAATACACGTATATTTGATGCTGTTTGAATGTAGATATTGAAACTCACTGTATCACACTATATTCACATTGAATACACGTATATTTGATGCTGTTTGAATGTAGATATTGAAACTCACTGTATCACACTATATTCACATTGAATACACGTATATTTGATACTGTTTGAATGTAGATATGAAACTGATTCTATAACACTATATTCACATTGAATACACGTATATTTGATGCTGTTTGAATGTAGATATTGAAACTGATTCTATAACACTATATTCACATTGAATACACGTATATTTGATGCTGTTTGAATGTAGATCATGAAACTGATTCTATAACACTATATTCACATTGAATACACGTATATTTGATGCTGTTTGAATGTAGATATTGAAACTCACTGTATCACACTATATTCACATTGAATACACGTATATTTGATGCTGTTTGAATGTAGATATTGAAACTGATTCTATAACACTATATTCACATTGAATACACGTATATTTGATGCTGTTTGAATGTAGATATTGAAACTCACTGTATCACACTATATTCACATTGAATACACGTATATTTGATGCTGTTTGAATGTAGATATTGAAACTCACTGTATCACACTATATTCACATTGAATACACGTATATTTGATGCTGTTTGAATGTAGATATTGAAACTCACTGTATCACACTATATTCACATTGAATACACGTATATTTGATGCTGTTTGAATGTAGATATTGAAACTGATTCTATAACACTATATTCACATTGAATACACGTATATTTGATGCTGTTTGAATGTAGATATTGAAACTGACTGTATAACACTATATTCACATTGAATACACGTATATTTGATGCTGTTTGAATGTAGATATTGAAACTCACTGTATCACACTATATTCACATTGAATACACGTATATTTGATGCTGTTTGAATGTAGATATTGAAACTGACTGTATCACACTATATTCACATTGAATACACGTATATTTGATGCTGTTTGAATGTAGATATTGAAACTCACTGTATCACACTATATTCACATTGAATACACGTATATTTGATGCTGTTTGAATGTAGATCATGAAACTGATTCTATAACACTATATTCACATTGAATACACGTATATTTGATGCTGTTTGAATGTAGATATTGAAACTCACTGTATCACACTATATTCACATTGAATACACGTATATTTGATGCTGTTTGAATGTAGATATTGAAACTCACTGTATCACACTATATTCACATTGAATACACGTATATTTGATGCTGTTTGAATGTAGATATTGAAACTCACTGTATCACACTATATTCACATTGAATACACGTATATTTGATGCTGTTTGAATGTAGATATTGAAACTCACTGTATCACACTATATTCACATTGAATACACGTATATTTGATGCTGTTTGAATGTAGATATTGAAACTGATGTATAACACTATATTCACATTGAATACACGTATATTTGATGCTGTTTGAATGTAGATCATGAAACTGATTCTATAACACTATATTCACATTGAATACACGTATATTTGATGCTGTTTGAATGTAGATATTGAAACTCACTGTATCACACTATATTCACATTGAATACACGTATATTTGATGCTGTTTGAATGTAGATATTGAAACTGATTCTATAACACTATATTCACATTGAATACACGTATATTTGATGCTGTTTGAATGTAGATATTGAAACTGACTGTATCACACTATATTCACATTGAACACACGTATATTTGATGCTGTTTGATGTAGATATTGAAACTCACTGTATCACACTATATTCACATTGAATACACGTATATTTGATGCTGTTTGAATGTAGATATTGAAACACTGTATCACACTATATTCACATTGAACACACGTATATTTGATGCTGTTTGAATGTATATATTGAAACTCACTGTATCACACTATATTCACATTGAATACACGTATATTTGATGCTGTTTGAATGTAGATATTGAAACTCACTGTATCACACTATATTCAAATTGAATACACGTATATTTGATGCTGTTTGAATGTAGATATTGAAACTGATTCTATCACACTATATTCACATTGAATACACGTATATTTGATGCTGTTTGAATGTAGATATTTAAACTCACTGTATCACACTATATTCACATTGAATACACGTATATTTGATGCTGTTTGAATGTAGATATTGAAACTCACTGTATCACACTATATTCACATTGAATACACGTATATTTGATGCTGTTTGAATGTAGATATTGAAACTCACTGTATCACACTATATTCACATTGAATACACGTATATTTGATGCTGTTTGAATGTAGATATTGAAACTGTATCACACTATATTCACATTTAATACACGTATATTTGATGCTGTTTGAATGTAGATATTGAAACTCACTGTATCATACTATATTCACATTGAATTCACGTATATTTGATACTGTTTGAATGTAGATCATGAAACTGATTCTATAACACTATATTCACATTGAATACACGTATATTTGATGACCTGTTTGAATGTAGATATTGAAACTGATTCTTATAACACTATATTCACATTGAATACACGTATATTTGATGCTGTTTGAATGTAGATATTGAAACTGATTCTGGTATAACACTATATTCACATTGACTACACGTATATTTGATGCTGTTTGAATGTAGATATTGAAACTCACTGTATCACATTGTATTCACATTGAATACATGTATATTTGATGCTGTTTGAATGTAGATATTGAAACTGATTTTACACTATATTCACATTGAATACACGTATATTTGATGCTGTTTGAATGTAGATATTGAAACTGATTCTATGACACTATATTCACATTGAATACACGTATATTTGATGCTGTTTGAATGTAGATATTGAAACGTGGCGTAGAAATACTATATTCACATTGAATACACGTATATTTGATGCTGTTTGAATGTAGATGAATGATGCTCGACTGGTACTGCTCGGACGCTACTATATTGCACTTCGTAAAATCGATGCGAACGTGTAGATTTTCTGCTGCAGGATGGTCCTCGAGAATTGTTGCCGGCAATTGAAAGTTTTGTCCGTAAGTATAGTTCAGCACAGTGGTGTTTACCTGTATATTTGATGCTGTTTGAATGTAGAATTGACCGTAGGTAAACACTATATCTTCTGACATTGGGACCGAAGAGCTGACTTAAGACAGCGATGCCATCTCTCACTATATTTTGAATAAGCGTATATTTGATATGCCGTAGTTTTAATATGATGTGTACCCAACAGTCGGGTAAAGGCGGTGAATAACGATGATTCAAATTGTCGTCCTCGGTTGAATGTGATTTTGGCTGGTATAACGAACTATATTCACATGGAAAAGTATATTTGCGTGTCGGCGATGGTAGATCAGCTGAACACTCCTGAACTGGAATTCACATTGGCCAACGTAAAATATCTTCGATGATTGTTGAATGATAGAGTAACCACGGCTATGGCACTATATTCACATTGACGATGTCTACGTTGATATGTTCGAAACGCGCTGATACTGGTTCGTATTTTCCAATTGCGCTGGCTGTATGTCGAGACATTTAACCTTCTGGCACGGTATGCACACTATATTCACATTGATGACACGTATATTTGATATGTTTGAATGTAGATATGACCGGCGTACCTATATTCACATTGAATACACGTAATTTGATGGGCTGTTTGAATGTAGATATTGAAAATTGCTTTTCGGACTATATTCACATTGAATAGGGCGTATATTTGATGCTGTTTGAATGTAGTCGCAAAAACGTTTACCGCACTATATTCACATTTAATGAAGTGATATTTGATATTGTTTGAATGTAGATATTGCAACTCGGCGTCAGTTGCTATTAACTATATTCTTCATTAAATTGACGTATAGGAGATTGTTTGAAATACGCGAGAGAAGATTCTATCATTCTCTCTTCACGGGATGAAACACGTATATTTATCTGTTGTAAATGTAGATATGAAATCCAAGTGTCTAAGTATGTCTCGGAGATACGATCGTATATTTTTGTTGGAAGGCATAGGATAGTGGACGATGGTCGGTATAACTTTGAACTGGCGGTATATTTCAAGCGCGTATCTGAAATGTTTGATAGCGAGATACACTGCTAGGATTCACGATGAATGTACTGTATATTTGATGCGCCTTGTTGAATGAGAGAAGAAGGCCAGGGGTTCTATAAGACTATGGATTCGTTGCTGATGAATCCCCCACAGCGTATATTCGCTGGCGTCCGTCATTAAGACTATTGGCAGATCCTGACAACTATATGCCAAAAGCACGTATATTTGATCTCTCTGCAATTTGATATTGGCGCTGCGCGTTTCGTCTGTCACACTGGATATGCACATGGTGTCGCGTTATTTGTTGCTATCGATGTAGATTCTGATAGCACCGCTATATTCGTACATTGAATTGTATATTTGAGCTCGGAATGTAAAAAGATATGAGAACGAGGAATTTTCTCAACTCCTATATTGTTGGGTAGCGGAAAATGATGCTATAGGTTTTATACGTTCAGGATGAGGCAAAATACCTGTAGGATTCACATTGAATACACGTATAATAGGTTTAATGTAGATATTGCACCAAAAACGCACTATATGCGAAGTTTATGTTTATGTTGAATGTCTCTAGCTGCGTGAAAAGTAGGCGTAAATGTTTGAAATATTCTTCCTCTATTGCGCTTGCGATAAGTAAGTCATCCATATAGGCGTACACGAAATCCAAGTTTTTGACGATTGAATTGATGAAGCGTTGCCACGATTGGGCTGCGTTCTTGAGACCAAATGACATTTTTAAGAACTCAAAAAGACCAAACGGCGCAATCACTGCAGTTTTTTTAATGTCACTAGGTTCGACTGGTATATGGTAACACTACACAACACTATATTCACATTGAATACACGTATATTTGATGCTGTTTGAATGTAGATATTGAAACTCACTGTATCACACTATATTCACAATGAATACACGTATATTTGATACTGTTTGAATGTAGATCATGAAACTGATTCTATAACACTATATTCACATTGAATACACGTATATTTGATGCTGTTTGAATGTAGATATTGCAACTCACTGTATCACACTATATTCACATTGAATACACGTATATTTGATGCTGGTTGAATGTAGATATTGAAACTCACTGTATCACACTATATTCACATTGAATACACGTATAAGATGCTGTTTGAATGTAGGTATTGAAACTCACTGTATCACACTATATTCACATTGAATACACGTATATTTGATACTGTTTGAATGTATATCATGAAACTGATTCTATAACACTATATTCACATTGAATACACGTATATTTGATGCTGTTTGAATGTAGATATTGAAACTCACTGTATCACACTATATTCAAATTGAATACACGTATATTTGATACTGTTTGAAAGTAGATCATGAAACTGATTCTATAACACTATATTCACATTGAATACACGTATATTTGATGCTGTTTGAATGTAGATATTAAAACTGACTGTATCACACTATATTCACATTGAATACACGTATATTTGATGCTGTTTGAATGTTGATATTGAAACTCACTGTATCACACTATATTCACATTGAATACACGTATATTTGATACTGTTTGAATGTAGATAATGAAACTGATTCTATAACACTATATTCACATTGAATACACGTATATTTGATGCTGTTTGAATGTAGATATTAAAACTCACTGTATCACACTATATTCACATTGAATACACGTATATTTGATGCTGTTTGAATGTAGATATTGAAACTCACTGTATCACACTATATTCACATTGAATACACGTATATTTGATGCTGTTTGAATGTAGATATTGAAACTCACTGTATCACACTATATTCACATTGAATACACGTATATTTGATACTGTTTGAATGTAGATCATGAAATTGATTCTATAACACTATATTCACATTGAATACACGTATATTTGATGCTGTTTGAATGTAGATATTGACACTCACTGTATCACACTATATTCACAATGAATACACGTATATTTGATGCTGTTTGAATGTAGATATTGAAACTCACTGTATCACACTATATTCACATTGAATACACGTATATATGATGCTGTTTGAATGTAGATATTGAAACTCACTGTATCACACTATATTCACATTGAATACACGTATATTTAATGCTGTTTGAATGTAGATATTGAAACTCACTGTATCACACTATATTCACATTGAATACACGTATATTTCATACTGTTTGAATGTAGATCATAAAACTGATTCTATAACACTATATTCACATTGAATACACGTATATTTGATGCTGTTTGAATGTAGATATTGAAACTCACTGTATCACACTATATTCACATTGAATACACGTATATTTGATACTGTTTGAATGTAGATAATGAAACTTATTCTATAACACTATGTTCACATTGAATACACGTATATTTGATGCTGTTTGAATGTAGATATTGAAACTCACTGTATCACACTATATTCACATTGAATACACCTATATATGATGCTGTTTGAATGTAGATATTGAAACTCACTGTATCACACTATATTCACATTGAATACACGTATATTTGATGCTGTTTGAATGTAGATATTGAAACTCACTGTATCACACTATATTCACATTGAATACACGTATATTTGATGCTGTTTGAATGTAGATTTTGAAACTCACTGTATTACACTATATTCACATTGAATACACGTATATTTGATGCTGTTTGAATGTAGATATTGAAACTCACTGTATCACACTATATTCACATTGAATACACGTATATTTGATACTGTTTGAATGTAGATCATGAAACTTATTCTATAACACTATAATCACATTGAATACAAGTATGTTTGATACTGTTTGAATTTAGATCATGAAACTGATTCTATAACACTATATTCTCATTTAATACTAGTATATTTGATGCTGTTTGAATGTAGATATGGAAACTCACTGTATCACACTATATTCACATTGAATACACCTATATATGATGCTGTTTGAATGTAGATATTGAAACTCACTGTATCACACTATATTCACATTGAATACACGTATATTTGATGCTGTTTGAATGTAGATATTGACACTCACTGTATCACACTATATTCACAATGAATACACGTATATTTGATGCTGTTTGAATGTAGATATTGAAACTCACTGTATCATACTATATTCACATTGAATACACCTATATATGATGCTGTTTGAATGTAGATATTGAAACTCACTGTATCATACTATATTCACATTGAATACACCTATATATGATGCTGTTTGAATGTAGATATTGAAACTCACTGTATCACACTATATTCACATTGAATACACGTATATTTGATGCTGTTTGAATGTGGATATTGAAACTTACTGTATCACCCTATATTCACATTGAATACACGTATATTTGATACTGTTTGAATTTAGATCATAAAACTGATTCTATAACACTATATTCACATTGAATACACGTATATTTGATGCTGTTTGAATGTAGATATTGAAACTCACTGTATCACACTATATTCGCATTGAATACACGTATATTTGATACTGTTTGAATTTAGATCATGAAACTTATTCTATAACACTATATTCACATTGGATACACGTATATTTGATGCTGTTTGAATGTAGATATTGAAACTCACTGTATCACACTATATTCACATTGAATACACGTATATTTGATGCTGTTTGAATGTAGATATTAAAACTCACTGTATCACACTACATTCACATTGAATACACGTATATTTGATGCTGTTTGAATGTAGATTTTGAAACTCACTCGATTCTATAACACTATATTCACATTGAATACACGTATATTTGATGCTGTTTGAATGTAGATATTGAAACTCACTGTATTATATCACATTGAATACACGTATATTTGATGCTGTTTGAATGTAGATATGAATGTTTGTGATTCTATCACACTATATTCACATTGAATACACGTATATTTGATGCTGTTTGAATGTAGATATTGAAACTGATTCTATAACACTATATTCACATTGAATACACGTATATTTGATGCTGTTTGAATGTAGATATTGAAACTGATTGTATCACACTATATTCACATTGAATACACGTATATTTGATGCTGTTTGAATGTAGATCATGAAACTGATTCTATAACACTATATTCACATTGAATACACGTATATTTGATGCTGTTTGAATGTAGATATTGAAACTGATTCTATAACACTATATTCACATTGAATACACGTATATTTGATGCTGTTTGAATGTAGATATTGAAACTGATTCTATAACACTATATTCACATTGAATACACGTATATTTGATGCTGTTTGAATGTAGATATTGAAACTGATTCTATAACACTATATTCACATTGAATACACGTATATTTGATGCTGTTTGAATGTAGATATTGAAACTGATTGTATCACACTATATTCACATTGAATACACGTATATTTGATGCTGTTTGAATGTAGATATTGAAACTGATTCTATAACACTATATTCACATTGAATACACGTATATTTGATGCTGTTTGAATGTAGATATTGAAACCGTATTGTATAACACTATATTCACATTGAATACACGTATATTTGATGCTGTTTGAATGTAGATATTGAAACTGATTCTATAACACTATATTCACATTGAATACACGTATATTTGATGCTGTTTGAATGTAGATATTGAAACTGATTCTATAACACTATATTCACATTGAATACACGTATATTTGATGCTGTTTGAATGTAGATATTGAAACTGATTCTATAACACTATATTCACATTGAATACACGTATATTTGATGCTGTTTGAATGTAGATATTGAAACTGATTCTATAACACTATATTCACATTGAATACACGTATATTTGATGCTGTTTGAATGTAGATATTGAAACTGATTCTATAACACTATATTCACATTGAATACACGTATATTTGATGCTGTTTGAATGTAGATATTGAAACTCACTCTATCACACTATATTCACATTGAATACACGTATATTTGATGCTGTTTGAATGTAGATATTGAAACTCACTGATTCTATAACACTATATTCACATTGAATACACGTATATTTGATGCTGTTTGAATGTAGATATTGAAACTGATTCTATCACACTATATTCACATTGAATACATGTATATTTGATGCTGTTTGAATGTAGATATTGAAACTCACTGTATCACACTATATTCACATTGAATACACGTATATTTGATGCTGTTTGAATGTAGATATTGAAACTCAATGTATAACACTATATTCACATTGAATACAAGTATATTTGATACTGTTTGAATGTAGATAATGAAACTGATTCTATAACACTATATTCACATTGAATACACGTATATTTGATGTTGTTTGAATGTAGATATTGAAACTGATTGTATAACACTATATTCACATTGAATACACGTATATTTGATACTGTTTGAATGTAGATCATGAAACTCACTGTTTCATACTATATTCACATTGAATTCACGTATATTTGATGCTGTTTGAATGTAGATATTGAAACTCACTGTATCATACTATATTCACATTGAATACACGTATATTTGATGCTGTTTGAATGTAGATATTGAAACTCACTGTATCACACTATATTCACATTGAATACACGTATATTTGATGCTGTTTGAATGTAGATATTGAAACTCACTGTATCACTATATTCACATTGAATACACGTATATTTGATGCTGTTTGAATGTAGATATTGAAACTCACTGTATCATACTATATTCACATTGAATACACGTATATTTGATGCTGTTTGAATGTAGATATGAAACTGATTCTATAACACTATATTCACATTGAATACACGTATATTTGATGCTGTTTGAATGTAGATATTGAAACTCACAACTATCACACTATATTCACATTGAATACACGTATATTTGATACTGTTTGAATGTAGATCATGAAACTGATTCTATAACACTATATTCACATTGAATACACGTATATTTGATGCTGTTTGAATGTAGATCATGAAACTCATTGTATAACACTATATTCACATTGAATACACGTATATTTGATGCTGTTTGAATGTAGATCATGAAACTGATTCTATAATACTATATTCACATTGAATACACGTATATTTGATACTGTTTGAATGTAGATCATGAAACTGATTCTGTAACACTATATTCACATTGAATACACGTATATTTGATGCTGTTTGAATGTAGATATTGAAACTCACTGTATCACACTATATTCACATTGAATACACGTATATTTGATGCTGTTTGAATGTAGATATTGAAACTACTGTAACACTATATTCACATTGAATACACGTATATTTGATGCTGTTTGAATGTAGATATTGAAACTCACTGTATCACACTATATTCACATTGAATACACGTATATTTGATACTGTTTGAATGTAGATCATGAAACTGATTCTATAACACTATATTCACATTGAATACACGTATATTTGATGCTGTTTGAATGTAGATATTGAAACTGATTGTATCACACTATATTCACAATGAATCCACGTATATTTGATGCTGTTTGAATGTAGATCATGAAACTGATTCTATAACACTATATTCACATTGAATACACGTATATTTGATGCTGTTTGAATGTAGATATTGAAACTCACTGTATCACACTATATTCACATTGAATACACGTATATTTGATACTGTTTGAATGTAGATCATGAACACTATATTCACATTGAATATACGTATATTTGATGCTGTTTGAATGTAGATATTGAAACTGATTCTGTAACACTATATTCACATTGAATACACGTATATTTGATGCTGTTTGAATGTAGATATTGAAACTCACTGTATCACACTATATTCACATTGAATACACGTATATTTGATACTGTTTGAATGTAGATCATGAAACTGATTCTATAACACTATATTCACATTGAATACACGTATATTTGATGCTGTTTGAATGTAGATATTGAAACTCACTGTATCATACTATATTCACATTGAATACACGTATATATGATGCTGTTTGAATGTAGAACATGAAACTGATTCTATAACACTATATTCACATTGAATACACGTATATTTGACACTGTTTGAATGTAGATCATGAAACTGATTCTATAACACTATATTCACATTGAATACACGTATATTTGATGCTGTTTGAATGTAGATATTGAAACTCACTGTATCACACTATATTCACATTGAATACACGTATATTTGATGCTGTTTGAATGTAGATCATGAAACTGATTCTATAACACTATATTCACATTAAATACACGTATATTTGATGCTGTTTGAATGTAGATATTGAAACTCACTGTATCACACTATATTCACATTGAATACACGTATATTTGATGCTGTTTGAATGTAGATATTGAAACTGATTCTATAACACTATATTCACATTGAATACACGTATATTTGATGCTGTTTGAATGTAGATCATGAAACTGATTCTATAACACTATATTCACATTGAATACACGTATATTTGATGCTGTTTGAATGTAGATATTGAAACTGATTCTATCACACTATATTCACATTGAATACACGTATATTTGATGCTGTTTGAATGTAGATATTGAAACTGATTCTATAACACTATATTCACATTGAATACACGTATATTTGATGCTGTTTGAATGTAGATATTGAAACTCACTGTATCATACTATATTCACATTGAATACACGTATATTTGATGCTGTTTGAATGTAGATATGAAACTGATTCTATAACACTATATTCACATTGAATACACGTATATTTGATACTGTTTGAATGTAGATATTGAAACTCACTGTATCACACTATATTCACATTGAATACACGTATATTTGATGCTGTTTGAATGTAGATATTGAAACTCACTGTATCACACTATATTCACATTGAATACACGTATATTTGATGCTGTTTGAATGTAGATCATGAAACTGATTCTATAACACTATATTCACATTGAATACACGTATATTTGATGCTGTTTGAATGTAGATATTGAAACTCACTGTATCACACTATATTCACATTGAATACACGTATATTTGATACTGTTTGAATGTAGATCATGAAACTGATTCTATAACACTATATTCACATTGAATACACGTATATTTGATGCTGTTTGAATGTAGATATTGAAACTCACTGTATCACACTATATTCACATTGAATACACGTATATTTGATGCTGTTTGAATGTAGATATTGAAACTCACTGTATCATACTATATTCACATTGAATACACGTATATTTGATGCTGTTTGAATGTAGATATTGAAACTCACTGTATCACACTATATTCACATTGAATACACGTATATTTGATGCTGTTTGAATGTAGATCATTGAAACTGATTCTATAACACTATATTCACATTGAATACACGTATATTTGATACTGTTTGAATGTAGATCATGAAACTGATTCTATAACACTATATTCACATTGAATACACGTATATTTGATGCTGTTTGAATGTAGATATTGAAACTCACTGTATCACACTATATTCACATTGAATACACGTATATTTGATACTGTTTGAATGTAGATCATGAAACTGATTATATAACACTATATTCACATTGAATACACGTATATTTGATGCTGTTTGAATGTAGATATTGAAACTCATTGTATCACACTATATTCACAATGAATACACGTATATTTGATGCTGTTTGAATGTAGATCATGAAACTGATTCTATAACACTATATTCACATTGAATACACGTATATTTGATGCTGTTTGAATGTAGATCATGAAACTCACTGTATCATACTATATTCACATTGAATACACGTATATTTGATACTGTTTGAATGTAGATCATGAAACTGATTCTATAACACTATATTCACATTGAATACACGTATATTTGATGCTGTTTGAATGTAGATATTGAAACTCACTGTATCATACTATATTCACATTGAATACACGTATATTTGATGCTGTTTGAATGTAGATATTGAAACTCACTGTATCATACTATATTCACATTGAATACACGTATATTTGATACTGTTTGAATGTAGATCATGAAACTGATACTATAACACTAGATTCACATTGAATACACGTATATTTGATACTGTTTGAATGTAGATAATGAAACTGATTCTATCACACTATATTCACATTGAATACACGTATATTTGATACTGTTTGAATGTAGATATTGAAACTCACTGTATCATACTATATTCACATTGAATACACGTATATTTGATGCTGTTTGAATGTAGATCATGAAACTGATTCTATAACACTATATTCACATTGAATACACGTATATTTGATGCTGTTTGAATGTAGATCATGAAACTGATTCTATAACACTATATTCACATTGAATACACGTATATTTGATACTGTTTGAATGTAGATCATGAAACTGATTCTATAACACTATATTCACATTGAATACACGTATATTTGATGCTGTTTGAATGTAGATATTGAAACTCACTGTATCACACTATATTCACATTGAATACACGTATATTTGATGCTGTTTGAATGTAGATATTGAAACTGATTCTATAACACTATATTCACATTGAATACACGTATATTTGATACTGTTTGAATGTAGATCATGAAACTGATTCTATAACACTATATTCACATTGAATACACGTATATTTGATGCTGTTTGAATGTAGATATTGAAACTCACTGTATCACACTATATTCACATTGAATACACGTATATTTGATGCTGTTTGAATGTAGATATTGAAACTCACTGTATCATACTATATTCACATTGAATACACGTATATTTGATGCTGTTTGAATGTAGATCATGAAACTGATTCTATAACACTATATTCACATTGAATACACGTATATTTGATGCTGTTTGAATGTAGATATTGAAACTCATTGTATAACACTATATTCACATTGAATACACGTATATTTGATGCTGTTTGAATGTAGATATTGAAACTGATTGTATCACACTATATTCACATTGAATACACGTATATTTGATGCTGTTTGAATGTAGATCATGAAACTGATTCTATAACACTATATTCACATTGAATACACGTATATTTGATACTGTTTGAATGTAGATCATGAAACTGATTCTGTAACACTATATTCACATTGAATACACGTATATTTGATGCTGTTTGAATGTAGATATTGAAACTCATTGTATCATACTATATTCACATTGAATACACGTATATTTGATACTGTTTGAATGTAGATCATGAAACTGATTCTATAACACTATATTGACATTGAATACACGTATATTTGATGCTGTTTGAATGTAGATATTGAAACTCATTGTATCACACTATATTCACATTGAATACACGTATATTTGATGCTGTTTGAATGTAGATATTGAAACTCACTGTATCACACTATATTCACATTGAATACACGTATATTTGATGCTGTTTGAATGTAGATATTGAAACTGATTCTATAACACTATATTCACATTGAATACACGTATATTTGATGCTGTTTGAATGTAGATATTGAAACTCATTGTATCATACTATATTCACATTGAATACACGTATATTTGATGCTGTTTGAATGTAGATATTGAAACTGATTCTATAACACTATATTCACATTGAATACACGTATATTTGATGCTGTTTGAATGTAGATATTGAAACTCACTGATATCATACTATATTCACATTGAATACACGTATATTTGATACTGTTTGAATGTAGATCATGAAACTGATTCTATAACACTATATTCACATTGAATACACGTATATTTGATGCTGTTTGAATGTAGATCATGAAACTCATTCTATCACACTATATTCACATTAATTACAAGTATATCTGATGCTGTTTGAATGTAGATATTGAAACTCACTGTATCACACTATATTCACATTGAATACACGTATATTTGATACTGTTTGAATGTAGATCATGAAACTGATTCTATAACACTATATTCACATTGAATACACGTATATTTGATACTGTTTGAATGTAGATCATGAAACTGATTGTATAACACTATATTCACATTGAATACACGTATATTTGATGCTGTTTGAATGTAGATATTGAAACTCACTGTATCACACTATATTCACATTGAATACACGTATATTTGATGCTGTTTGAATGTAGATATTGAAACTCATTGTATCACACTATATTCACAATGAATACACGTATATTTGATGCTGTTTGAATGTAGATCATGAAACTGATTCTATAACACTATATTCACATTGAATACACGTATATTTGATGCTGTTTGAATGTAGATATTGAAACTCACTTCTATCACTATATTCACATTGAATACACGTATATTTGATGCTGTTTGAATGTAGATATTGAAACTCACTGTATCATACTATATTCACATTGAATACACGTATATTTGATGCTGTTTGAATGTAGATATTGAAACTCACTGTATCATACTTTATTCACATTGAATACACGTATATTTGATACTGTTTGAATGTAGATCATGAAACTGATTCTATAACACTATATTCACATTGAATACACGTATATTTGATGCTGTTTGAATGTAGATCATGAAACTGATTGTATAACACTATATTCACATTGAATACACGTATATTTGATGCTGTTTGAATGTAGATATTGAAACTCACTGTATCACACTATATTCACATTGAATACACGTATATTTGATGCTGTTTGAATGTAGATATTGAAACTGATTCTATAACACTATATTCACATTGAATACACGTATATTTGATGCTGTTTGAATGTAGATATTGAAACTGATTCTATAACACTATATTCACATTGAATACACGTATATTTGATGCTGTTTGAATGTAGATCATGAAACTGATTCTATAACACTATATTCACATTGAATACACGTATATTTGATGCTGTTTGAATGTAGATCATGAAACTCATTCTATAACACTATATTCACATTGAATACACGTATATTTGATGCTGTTTGAATGTAGATATTGAAACTCACTGTATCATACTATATTCACATTGAATACACGTATATTTGATACTGTTTGAATGTAGATCATGAAACTGATTCTATAACACTATATTCACATTGAATACACGTATATTTGATGCTGTTTGAATGTAGATATTGAAACTGATTCTATAACACTATATTCACATTGAATACACGTATATTTGATACTGTTTGAATGTAGATATGAAACTGATTCTATAACACTATATTCACATTGAATACACGTATATTTGATGCTGTTTGAATGTAGATATTGAAACTCACTGTATCACACTATATTCACATTGAATACACGTATATTTGATGCTGTTTGAATGTAGATATTGAAACTGATTCTATAACACTATATTCACATTGAATACACGTATATTTGATGCTGTTTGAATGTAGATATTGAAACTCATTGTATCACACTATATTCACATTGAATACACGTATATTTGATGCTGTTTGAATGTAGATCATGAAACTCATTGTAACGTATATTTGACACTGTTTGAATGTAGATCATGAAACTGATTCTATAACACTATATTCACATTGAATACACGTATATTTGACACTGTTTGAATGTAGATCATGAAACTGATTCTATAATACTATATTCACATTGAATACACGTATATTTGATACTGTTTGAATTTAGATTATAAAACTGATTCTATAACACTATATTCACATTGAATACACGTATATTTGATACTGTTTGAATGTAGATCATGAAACTTATTCTATAACACTATATTCACATTGAATACACGTATATTTGATACTGTTTGAATGTAGATCATGAAACTGATTCTATAACACTATATTCACATTGAATACACGTATATTTGATGCTGTTTGAATGTAGATATTGAAACTCACTGTATCATACTATATTCACATTGAATACACGTATATTTGATACTGTTTGAATGTAGATCATGAAACTGATTCTATAACACTATATTCACATTGAATACACGTATATTTGATGCTGTTTGAATGTAGATATTGAAACTGACTGTATCACACTATATTCACATTGAATACACGTATATTTGATGCTGTTTGAATGTAGATATTGAAACTCACTGTATCACACTATATTCACATTGAATACACGTATATTTGATACTGTTTGAATGTAGATCATGAAACTGATTCTATAACACTATATTCACATTGAATACACGTATATTTGATGCTGTTTGAATGTAGATATTGAAACTCATTGTATCACACTATATTCACATTGAATACACGTATATTTGATGCTGTTTGAATGTAGATATTGAAACTGATTCTATAACACTATATTCACATTGAATACACGTATATTTGATACTGTTTGAATGTAGATATTGAAACTCACTGTATCATACTATATTCACATTGAATACACGTATATTTGATACTGTTTGAATGTAGATATGAAACTGATTCTATAACACTATATTCACATTGAATACACGTATATTTGATGCTGTTTGAATGTAGATATTGAAACTCACTGTATCATACTATATTCACATTGAATACACGTATATTTGATGCTGTTTGAATGTAGATCATGAAACTGATTCTATAACACTATATTCACATTGAATACACGTATATTTGATGCTGTTTGAATGTAGATATTGAAACTCATTGTATCATACTATATTCACATTGAATACACGTATATTTGATCCTGTTTGAATGTAGATATTGAAACTCACTGTATAACACTATATTCACATTGAATACACGTATATTTGATACTGTTTGAATGTAGATCATGAAACTGATTCTATAACACTATATTCACATTGAATACACGTATATTTGATGCTGTTTGAATGTAGATATTGAAACTCACTGTATCATACTATATTCACATTGAATACACGTATATTTGATACTGTTTGAATGTAGATCATGAAACTGATTCTATAACACTATATTCACATTGAATACACGTATATTTGATGCTGTTTGAATGTAGATATGAAACTGATTCTATAACACTATATTCACATTGAATACACGTATATTTGATGCTGTTTGAATGTAGATCATGAAACTCATTGTATAACACTATATTCACATTGAATACACGTATATTTGATACTGTTTGAATGTAGATCATGAAACTGATTCTATAACACTATATTCACATTGAATACACGTATATTTGATGCTGTTTGAATGTAGATATTGAAACTCACTGTATCATACTATATTCACATTGAATACACGTATATTTGATACTGTTTGAATGTAGATATTGAAACTGATTCTATAACACTATATTCACATTGAATACACGTATATTTGATACTGTTTGAATGTAGATCATGAAACTGATTCTATAACACTATATTCACATTGAATACACGTATATTTGATGCTGTTTGAATGTAGATATGAAACTGATTCTATAACACTATATTCACATTGAATACACGTATATTTGATACTGTTTGAATGTAGATCATGAAACTTATTCTATAACACTATATTCACATTGAATACACGTATATTTGATGCTGTTTGAATGTAGATATTGAAAATGATTCTATAACACTATATTCACATTGAATACACGTATATTTGATGCTGTTTGAATGTAGATATTGAAACTCACTGTATCACACTATATTCACATTGAATACACGTATATTTGATGCTGTTTGAATGTAGATATTGAAACTGATTCTATAACACTATATTCACATTGAATACACGTATATTTGATGCTGTTTGAATGTAGATATGAAACTGATTCTATAACACTATATTCACATTGAATACACGTATATTTGATGCTGTTTGAATGTAGATATTGAAACTCACTGTATCACACTATATTCACATTGAATACACGTATATTTGATGCTGTTTGAATGTAGATATTGAAACTGATTGTATCACACTATATTCACATTGAATACACGTATATTTGATACTGTTTGAATGTAGATATTGAAACTCATTCTATAACACTATATTCACATTGATTAAACGTATATTTGATGCTGTTTGAATGTAGATATTGAAACTCATTGTATCACACTATATTCACATTGAATACACGTATATTTGATGCTGTTTGAATGTAGATATTGAAACTGATTCTATAACACTATATTCACATTCAATACACGTATATTTGATGCTGTTTGAATGTAGATATTGAAACTGATTGTATAACACTATATTCACATTGAATACACGTATATTTGATGCTGTTTGAATGTAGATATTGAAACTCACTGTATCACACTATATTCACATTGAATACACGTATATTTGATGCTGTTTGAATGTAGATATGAAACTGATTCTATAACACTATATTCACATTGAATACACGTATATTTGATGCTGTTTGAATGTAGATATTGAAACTCACTGTATCACACTATATTCACATTGAATACACGTATATTTGATACTGTTTGAATGTAGATCATGAAACTGATTCTATAACACTATATTCACATTGAATACACGTATATTTGATGCTGTTTGAATGTAGATATTGAAACTCACTGTATCACACTATATTCACATTGAATACACGTATATTTGATACTGTTTGAATGTAGATCATGAAACTGATTCTATAACACTATATTCACATTGAATACACGTATATTTGATGCTGTTTGAATGTAGATATTGAAACTCACTGTATCACACTATATTCACATTGAATACACGTATATTTGATGCTGTTTGAATGTAGATATTGAAACTGATTCTATAACACTATATTCACATTGAATACACGTATATTTGATGCTGTTTGAATGTAGATATTGAAACTCACTGTATCACACTATATTCACATTGAATACACGTATATTTGATACTGTTTGAATGTAGATCATGAAACTGATTCTATAACACTATATTCACATTGAATACACGTATATTTGATGCTGTTTGAATGTAGATATTGAAACTGATTGTATCACACTATATTCACATTGAATACACGTATATTTGATGCTGTTTGAATGTAGATATTGAAACTGATTGTATCACACTATATTCACATTGAATACACGTATATTTGATACTGTTTGAATGTAGATCATGAAACTGATTCTATAACACTATATTCACATTGAATACACGTATATTTGATGCTGTTTGAATGTAGATATTGAAACTCACTGTATCACACTATATTCACATTGAATACACGTATATTTGATGCTGTTTGAATGTAGATATTGAAACTGATTCTATAACACTATATTCACATTGAATACACGTATATTTGATGCTGTTTGAATGTAGATATTGAAACTCACTGTATCACACTATATTCACATTGAATACACGTATATTTGATACTGTTTGAATGTAGATCATGAAACTTATTCTATAACACTATATTCACATTGAATACACGTATATTTGATGCTGTTTGAATGTAGATCATGAAACTGATTCTATAACACTATATTCACATTGAATACACGTATATTTGATGCTGTTTGAATGTAGATATTGAAACTGACTGTATCACACTATATTCACATTGAATACACGTATATTTGATGCTGTTTGAATGTAGATATTGAAACTCACTGTATCACACTATATTCACATTGAATACACGTATATTTGATACTGTTTGAATGTAGATCATGAAACTGATTCTATAACACTATATTCACATTGAATACACGTATATTTGATGCTGTTTGAATGTAGATATTGAAACTCACTGTATCACACTATATTCACATTGAATACACGTATATTTGATACTGTTTGAATGTAGATCATGAAACTGATTCTATAACACTATATTCACATTGAATACACGTATATTTGATGCTGTTTGAATGTAGATATTGAAACTCACTGTATCACACTATATTCACATTGAATACACGTATATTTGATGCTGTTTGAATGTAGATATTGAAACTCATTCTGTATCACACTATATTCACATTGAATACACGTATATTTGATACTGTTTGAATGTAGATCATGAAACTGATTCTATAACACTATATTCACATTGAATACACGTATATTTGATGCTGTTTGAATGTAGATATTGAAACTCACTGTATCACACTATATTCACATTGAATACACGTATATTTGATACTGTTTGAATGTAGATCATGAAACTGATTCTATAACACTATATTCACATTGAATACACGTATATTTGATGCTGTTTGAATGTAGATATTGAAACTCACTGTATCACACTATATTCACATTGAATACACGTATATTTGATGCTGTTTGAATGTAGATCATGAAACTGATTCTATAACACTATATTCACATTGAATACACGTATATTTGATGCTGTTTGAATGTAGATATTGAAACTCACTGTATCACACTATATTCACATTGAATACACGTATATTTGATGCTGTTTGAATGTAGATATTGAAACTCACTGTATCACACTATATTCACATTGAATACACGTATATTTGATGCTGTTTGAATGTAGATATTGAAACTCACTGTATCACACTATATTCACATTGAATACACGTATATTTGATGCTGTTTGAATGTAGATATTGAAACTGATTCTATAACACTATATTCACATTGAATACACGTATATTTGATGCTGTTTGAATGTAGATATTGAAACTCACTGTATCACACTATATTCACATTGAATACACGTATATTTGATGCTGTTTGAATGTAGATATTGAAACTGATTGTATCACACTATATTCACATTGAATACACGTATATTTGATGCTGTTTGAATGTAGATATTGAAACTCACTGTATCACACTATATTCACATTGAATACACGTATATTTGTATATTTGATACTGTTTGAATGTAGATATTGAAACTCACTGTATCACACTATATTCACATTGAATACACGTATATTTGATGCTGTTTGAATGTAGATATTGAAACTCACTGTATCACACTATATTCACATTGAATACACGTATATTTGATGCTGTTTGAATGTAGATATTGAAACTCACTGTATCACACTATATTCACATTGAATACACGTATATTTGATGCTGTTTGAATGTAGATATTGAAACTCACTGTATCACACTATATTCACATTGAATACACGTATATTTGATACTGTTTGAATGTAGATCATGAAACTGATTCTATAACACTATATTCACATTGAATACACGTATATTTGATGCTGTTTGAATGTAGATATTGAAACTCACTGTATCACACTATATTCACATTGAATACACGTATATTTGATGCTGTTTGAATGTAGATATTGAAACTCACTGTATCACACTATATTCACATTGAATACACGTATATTTGATGCTGTTTGAATGTAGATATTGAAACTCACTGTATCACACTATATTCACATTGAATACACGTATATTGATGCTGTTTGAATGTAGATATTGAAACTCACTGTATCACACTATATTCACATTGAATACACGTATATTTGATGCTGTTTGAATGTAGATCATGAAACTGATTCTATCACACTATATTCACATTGAATACACGTATATTTGATGCTGTTTGAATGTAGATATTGAAACTCACTGTATCACACTATATTCACATTGAATACACGTATATTTGATGCTGTTTGAATGTAGATATTGAAACTCACTGTATCACACTATATTCACATTGAATACACGTATATTTGATACTGTTTGAATTTAGATCATGAAACTGATTCTATAACACTATATTCACATTGAATACACGTATATTTGATGCTGTTTGAATGTAGATATTGAAACTCACTGTATCACACTATATTCACATTGAATACACGTATATTTGATGCTGTTTGAATGTAGATATTGAAACTCACTGTATCACACTATATTCACATTGAATACACGTATATTTGATACTGTATCACACTATATTCACATTGAATACACGTATATTTGATACTGTATAGATTAGATGAATACACGTGAAACTGAATTAGATATAACACTATATTCACATTGAATACACGTATATTTGATGCTGTTTGAATGTAGATATTGAAACTCACTGTATCACACTATATTCACATTGAATACACGTATATTTGATACTGTTTGAATGTAGATCATGAAACTGATTCTATAACACTATATTCACATTGAATACACGTATATTTGATGCTGTTTGAATGTAGATATTGAAACTCACTGTATCACACTATATTCACATTGAATACACGTATATTTGATGCTGTTTGAATGTAGATATTGAAACTCACTGTATCACACTATATTCACATTGAATACACGTATATTTGATGCTGTTTGAATGTAGATATTGAAACTCACTGTATCACACTATATTGACTTTAATAGACGTATATTTTATGCTGTTTGAATGTAGATATTGAAACTCACTGTATCACACTATATTCACATTGAATACACGTATATTTGATACTGTTTGAATGTAGATCATGAAACTGATTCTATATCACTATATTCACATTGAATACACGTATATTTGATGCTGTTTGAATGTAGATATTGAAACTCACTGTATCACACTATATTCACATTGAATACACGTATATTTGATGCTGTTTGAATGTAGTGAAACTCACTGTATTACACTATATTCACATTGAATACACGTATATTTGATGCTGTTTGAATGTAGATATTGAAACTCATTGTATCACACTATATTCACATTGAATACACGTATATTTGATACTGTTTGAATGTAGACCATCAAACTGATTCTATAACACTATATTCACATTGAATACACGTATATTTGATGCTGTTTGAATGTAGATATTGAAACTCACTGTATCACACTATATTCACATTGAATACACGTATATTTGATGCTGTTTGAATGTAGATCATTGAAACTGATTCTATAACACTATATTCACATTGAATACACGTATATTTGATGCTGTTTGAATGTAGATATTGAAACTCACTGTATCACACTATATTCACATTGAATACACGTATATTTGATGCTGTTTGAATGTAGATATGAAACTGATTCTATAACACTATATTCACATTGAATACACGTATATTTGATGCTGTTTGAATGTAGATATTGAAACTCACTGTATCACACTATATTCACATTGAATACACGAAAATATCATTTGAATACACGTATATTTGATACTGTTTGAATGTAGATCATGAAACTGATTGTATAACACTATATTCACATTGAATACACGTATATTTGATGCTGTTTGAATGTAGATATTGAAACTCACTGTATCTGAACACTATATTCACATTGAATACACGAACATTTGATGCTGTTTGAATGTAGATATTGAAACTCACTGTATCACACTATATTCACATTGAATACACGTATATTTGATGCTGTTTGAATGTAGATATTGAAACTCACTGTATCACACTATATTCACATTGAATACACGTATATTTGATGCTGTTTGAATGTAGATATTGAAACTCACTGTATCACACTATATTCACATTGAATACACGTATATTTGATGCTGTTTGAATGTAGATATTGAAACTCACTGTATCACACTATATTCACATTGAATACACGTATATTTGATACTGTTTGAATGTAGATCATGAAACTGATTCTATAACACTATATTCACATTGAATACACGTATATTTGATGCTGTTTGAATGTAGATATTGAAACTCACTGTATCACACTATATTCACATTGAATACACGTATATTTGATGCTGTTTGAATGTAGATATTGAAACTGATTCTATAACACTATATTCACATTGAATACACGTATATTTGATGCTGTTTGAATGTAGATATTGAAACTCACTGTATCACACTATATTCACATTGAATACACGTATATTTGATGCTGTTTGAATGTAGATATTGAAACTCACTGTATCACACTATATTCACATTGAATACACGTATATTTGATGCTGTTTGAATGTAGATATTGAAACTCACTGTATATTTGACACTATATTCACATTGAATACACGTATATTTGATACTGTTTGAATGTAGATCATGAAACTGATTCTATAACACTATATTCACATTGAATACACGTATATTTGATGCTGTTTGAATGTAGATATTGAAACTCACTGTATCACACTATATTCACATTGAATTGATTCTATACACGTATATTTGATGCTGTTTGAATGTAGATATTGAAACTCATTCTATAACACTATATTCACATTGAATACACGTATATTTGATACTGTTTGGATGTAGATATGAAACTGATTCTATAACACTATATTCACATTGAATACACGTATATTTGATGCTGTTTGAATGTAGATATTGAAACTCACTGTATCACACTATATTCACATTGAATACACGTATATTTGATGCTGTTTGAATGTAGATATTGAAACGTATATTTGACTGTTTGAATGTAGATATGAAACACTATATTCACATTGAATACACGTATATTTGATACTGTTTGAATGTAGATCATGAAACTGATTCTATAACACTATATTCACATTGAATACACGTATATTTGATGCTGTTTGAATGTAGATATTGAAACTCACTGTATCACACTATATTCACATTGAATACACGTATATTTGATGCTGTTTGAATGTAGATATTGAAACTCACTGTATCACACTATATTCACATTGAATACACGTATATTTGATGCTGTTTGAATGTAGATATTGAAACTCACTGTATCACACTATATTCACATTGAATACACGTATATTTGATGCTGTTTGAATGTAGATATTGAAACTCACTGTATCACACTATATTCACATTGAATACACGTATATTTGATGCTGTTTGAATGTAGATATGAAACTGATTCTATAACACTATATTCACATTGAATACACGTATATTTGATGCTGTTTGAATGTAGATATTGAAACTCACTGTATCACACTATATTCACATTGAATACACGTATATTTGATACTGTTTGAATGTAGATCATGAAACTTATTCTATAACACTATATTCACATTGAATACACGTATATTTGATGCTGTTTGAATGTAGATATTGAAACTCACTGTATCACACTATATTCACATTGAATACACGTATATTTGATGCTGTTTGAATGTAGATATTGAAACTCACTGTATCACACTATATTCACATTGAATACACGTATATTTGATGCTGTTTGAATGTAGATATTGAAACTCACTGTATCACACTATATTCACATTGAATACACGTATATTTGATGCTGTTTGAATGTAGATATTGAAACTCACTGTATCACACTATATTCACATTGAATACACGTATATTTGATACTGTTTGAATGTAGATCATTGAAACTGATTCTATAACACTATATTCACATTGAATACACGTATATTTGATGCTGTTTGAATGTAGATATTGAAACTCACTGTATCACACTATATTCACATTGAATACACGTATATTTGATGCTGTTTGAATGTAGATATTGAAACTGATTCTATAACACTATATTCACATTGAATACACGTATATTTGATGCTGTTTGAATGTAGATATTGAAACTCACTGTATCACACTATATTCACATTGAATACACGTATATTTGATACTGTTTGAATGTAGATCATGAAACTGATTCTATAACACTATATTCACATTGAATACACGTATATTTGATGCTGTTTGAATGTAGATATTGAAACTCACTGTATCACACTATATTCACATTGAATACACGTATATTTGATGCTGTTTGAATGTAGATATTGAAACTGATTCTATAACACTATATTCACATTGAATACACGTATATTTGATGCTGTTTGAATGTAGATATTGAAACTCACTGTATCACACTATATTCACATTGAATACACGTATATTTGATGCTGTTTGAATGTAGATATTGAAACTCACTGTATCACACTATATTCACATTGAATACACGTATATTTGATGCTGTTTGAATGTAGATATTGAAACTCACTGTATCACACTATATTCACATTGAATACACGTATATTTGATGCTGTTTGAATGTAGATATTGAAACTCACTGTATCACACTATATTCACATTGAATACACGTATATTTGATGCTGTTTGAATGTAGATATTGAAACTGACTGTATCACACTATATTCACATTGAATACACGTATATTTGATGCTGTTTGAATGTAGATATTGAAACTCACTGTATCACACTATATTCACATTGAATACACGTATATTTGATGCTGTTTGAATGTAGATCATGAAACTGATTCTATAACACTATATTCACATTGAATACACGTATATTTGATGCTGTTTGAATGTAGATATTGAAACTCACTGTATCACACTATATTCACATTGAATACACGTATATTTGATACTGTTTGAATGTAGATCATGAAACTGATTCTATAACACTATATTCACATTGAATACACGTATATTTGATGCTGTTTGAATGTAGATATTGAAACTCACTGTATCACACTATATTCACATTGAATACACGTATATATGATGCTGTTTGAATGTAGATATTGAAACTCACTGTATCACATTGTATTCACATTGAATACACGTATATTTGATACTGTTTGAATTTAGATCATGAAACTGATTCTATAACACTATATTCACATTGAATACACGTATATTTGATACTGTTTGAATTTAGATCATGAAACTTATTCT